>NW_005054357.1:80793-200313 GCF_000277835.1 Geospiza fortis | reverse complement strand
GGAACCCCCGAGCCCTCCTCACAACCGGGGGCGCAGGAACGGGGGCTGCAGTGACCGAGAGCTGGGGCTGCTCCTCTGGTTGTATTTCTTCAGACACCCAGGTAAGTTTATTTTGTTGGTCTCAGGGGAGGTGCTCAGTTTCCGCCACGGGCTTCGCTCACCTCTCTGAGTTCTTGCCTTTGCTCAGAGGGGTGGTTTTTATGTTATGTGTGCGTATGTATGCATAAAAATATAAATGCACTAAGAATAAACACACTGAGTATATCTGTCTATATTTACACACACACACACATATATGCACACACGCACATATAGATTCTCAGGATTTTATGTACTTTGGGGCAGTTTTCCTGTTCAATCTCAGCAGAAAGCAGCGATCTCCCGGTCCCTATGGGCTGCGTGCGCCCCGCGGTCCTGTGCCCGCTCCCGGCGCTCCTGTGGCCAGCCCGAGCCCCGGAGCGCCCCGACCCCTTCCTGGCTCTTCATGTCATTATTCTGGCAGGACAATGGCTCTTGTGCCTCATCATTAGCTCCCTGATTGTTACGACTCCCGTCTCTTCTGGGCTTTTTATCCTAAGTAGGTTTTTCCGGCAAATCGCCTCCTCTGCTGATGTGTCGCTGGGAGCCGCTCGGGAGAGCCGAATCCCGGAGGTTAGCGGAACCTTTGTGGGTCCTTTTCTTGCAATTAACTCACCTGTGTGCCAGGTTCCCATTAGAGCCCGATAATTGGTAAGCTGAGGTATTGCAGGGTGCCGCAATATTTTCATAGTTTCTGATTTATTTTCCTCTGGAGTGGTGGTCCTGTTGTGTAGGTCATTTCTGCCTGGAATGACAGAGAAGCTGAGCTCCAGTGATTTACCACAGTTACAACCATGCGTGTAATGTACTTCCAGCCTCTTTGTCATGTATGCTACATGTCATGAGATATTATTGTGGAATGCTTAGTATACCAGTGCCCAGCAGGAGATAATATCAGATTAATTACACTGGTGGTGTGTATAAATCACAGCTTTGAAGCTAGGATTGCTCAAGTTCACGTGCTGCTTTATACTCTGCTTTTAAGGGTATCAGGTGAGCTGCTGCCAGCACTGCTCAGGTTAGTTGCTTTCCATAAAGATGAAGTATTTGCATATCCCAACTTTACTATGGCTTCCCATCTTTGGGCTAAAAAATCAGTACAAACTTGTTGTAGAAAACTATACTGTTAGGCTACTGCAAAGCTGAAAACAAGACTACTATTAAAATGCAGTTATGGAAGTTCATGTGTTGGGGTGACTGAGAAATGTGTGGTGGTGGTCCTCTCCTCTGCCAATGAGTTTGAGTCCTCATTGTTACAGCCCTCTGCTGCTGCATTTAGAAGGCTTTTTGCTCTAGTTGCTTTCTCCATAATCTGCATCTGACCTGCACTTCAAATTCTGGATGAACGCTTTGTGCTCAGCTCTCCTTTTCCAACAGCAATTTCTGGTTGTTAGAATCTGTTTTTCCTACCAAAAGTGTTGAGATAAGTATCTCCTACTGCAATTCCTTAGTTTCCTTCTCACTTTTCCTTTAGGCTTTGAAAAAGGCTGGGCGCCTGTAAACGGTGAGCTTCAAAATACCTTTATATCCCTCCCTCCTGTGTTTTACCCCTTCAAGAATTGCATTAATATTCCAAACTTTCTAGTACTTATTGAGACTAGTTAAAAGGGACAGGTAATGGGATTTAGGTCTTAGCTAGTGTCTGTTAAAAAATCAGTATGGAGCTCTTTACTGGAGGAGGAGGAATGTTTTGGATGTGAGGGGGGAAGTCAGGCCCTTTGCTTGGTGCTTTGTTGCTTTTGTTAGCTGGTCTCAGGGATGTGCTAGAAATTGATACATGTGTTAGTTTGCTTCTTAACAGCGTTTCTGCTTTGTTACCAACCACACAAGACTAGCATATTTAGAAGAATTTGCATGTAAAACATGCATTTCACATTTGATGCAGGGAGTGTGTGGTGCTCTGCTCAAAGCTTCCTTTTGCTAACCAGTTTTAATGTGTTTTTACATGACCTGTTACAGTGGCCCTTTTATCACCCAAACAGAAAATTTCAGGTGTCCATACCTAGCCCCTGTTCTTAGCCTTGCAAATAGCAAACACTTGTGAGTCAGTGTTTGGTTACATCTAGTCACAATTTTACATGTATTGCACAGTACACATAGACTTTCAGGAAAACTTTCGTGTGAAAAAAGAGGTGAAATCTTCACACTTTGCAGCAGGCAAGATTTTGGCCATTCTGTGATCTGTGTGTTCATGCTTAACCACTTCCCTTCATCTGTTTGCCACTTGTATTCAAACTCATAACTTTTTTTGTTCTGTTTTTTGTTTTGCTTTTTCTTTTTTTGTCCTTCCCAAAAGACATTTATGAGACTTAAAAAATTTCTATAACTAAAACATGACCTGGTCTGATCAGTCAGTGGCTCCTTTAGATGAAGATTTGAAATATAATAATGTATGTATTATGAAAAGTTTCTCTTGCACCTCTCTGTTGAAGTCCATATGGCCAAGGCTATTAATACCAGATATATGTTTCTTTTCAGATTTGGTGGGATCACACCTGAATTTTGCTAAATCAAGTTTGCTTCTTTCAGAAACTTTTGTGCAATAATTCCCTAGAATTTAGATGGTATGAACCATCAGACTCTGTGCAGATGTTTTTGTTGAGTTCATAAAACAATGTGTTGTCATATTGAGGACAAAGTTAAGCCATTTATGCAGTCAATATCAAGGACATAATATATCCAGGGGAAACTGGAAAGTCCAAGGACATCACCAGTCAAGAGGAAGAGTAAGGATGGGAGATGACTCCCCACTACATGTAACTAGAGCAGCTCCTGAAGTGTTTAATAATACATTCTACCCATTCCTATGAATTTAAACATCTTTTAACACACTGAAATAGGAGCTTCACAAATGTCAAAACTGAGCATCATTGTAGGAGATAGTTCTTTGTTCTTGAACAAATAAAAGGGTAAAACAAACCTTATAATGATTGCTCAGCATGGTTTGATTCAGACTCAGGCCTGTGATTTCTTTTGGCTGGTTTACAGTGATTTTTACAGTGCGTTCAAAGAAAAGCTGTCACACTTCCCCTTGGAACTATTTGCCGTTAGAAAATACTTGGACTACTTTAAGCATCCTATGGGATCCTTCAGGCATACATTTGATTTTCCACTAGTACCTGTGGATTTCTTGATGACACTTGTGAAACTCCTCCCTGAGAGAGATGTGCAATGGGTTAGTGGCACAACCTGATACAAATGGGCATGGCTGCAGTCTGAGTGGCTTTCCATACAAAACCAGGGTATGCATAACTGCTGCATTAGCAAGGATGATTTGCAGTTTTTTTGGCATCTCACGTGAACAGAACAGATGACAGCAGAACAGCTTGTTCTGCTCTTTTTTCAATGAATAATAAAGTGTTGAAGCTTTATGCTCTTTAAAACAAATTCAGGAAAAAATGACATTGGAGGTTTTGAAAGTTAGAACTGGTTCTGATGTTTCAGAGCATGTGTAAGATATATTCCGATGTTTATTCCTGTTTGTGGTGAGCTGATCCTGGCTCTCCAGTATGGGGATTCACTGGTATTTTGTGCTTAGGATATTTGATGTTGTAAGTGCTTTCCTTTGGCCCTAACTTCTGTAACCCTACATATCAACATGCCGGCATGAGTCCTTTGCATATTGGAATTTGCCTTGCTGATTTGATAATTAGTTTTATGTAAAACTATTCTAACTTTTCTGTGAAATGTGGTTTTTCTTACCTCACCCCATAATTAGGAAAAAATACCTTGATGAAAATACAAAACTATTGTTTCATGAGAGGTTGTTATATTAGTAATTATAAAATAAACATTATTTCTTCCTGTTAAAAATTACCAATTTAACTTTCTAATTCCAAACCCAAATGAACTGGGTGCCTTCAAGTCTTTTGTTCTAGAAATTACATTATTTTAGTCTCAAATTAGGGTTTTTCAACAGGATGGTGTTTGGTACTTTTGTGCAGATTTGTGTTTAACCACTTTGTTTTGGATTTTTGGAGATAGAGCCCCTCTTTTGTTTGTTGTGACCTTTTCTGTTTCATTGAGTTTGCTTGATTCCCAATTTCCACTCCTCAGGTGAAAGTGTCTGTTTTCCACTGCTTCATTCCAGCATCGCTGAATACTGAAGTTATTTCATCAGTGAATATACACTGTATCTATTGTATCCCCCAGACTGGGACTGGCACCTCTGAATTTTTTTGTCCTGTTGCTGATGACTTGTTCCTTGTAATGATGTTGCTTGATTTACTATTGTTAGCTGTTATTCAGGCTTCAAACTATTTCAAATGTCTTCTTTTCTTTGAGCTCAGAAAATGGCTCTTTTGGGGAGTTTGTGTCTTCTTACAGGATAGGCAGTAAAATTAACATGCCTAACCTATTATCAGTGCAGTGAGGTGACGTTTTTGGGTTTAGTGTTTTTAGACTTTTTTAAAATGTCATTTTCCTGAACCTAAGTGTTGCTGTAGTGTGCTAACAACTTACACTTGTGTAGGAGGAATCGATCCAGGATGGCTTTGTGTGTCTAATTGTGAATGTTCATGCATGGAGAGAAAGGCCAGCTGTTCTTTTCTCATCAAAATGTAGTAGTTGATATTGCCTGCTAGTAGGTGCCACTAAACTGTGCCAGTAATAACAAAAAGATGAAGAGTAATTTATTGCGCAGAGCAAGCAGAGTAATTTGACTTGAGTATACTATATGTGTGCTGTTAGCAGAATGCAGGCACTTCCTGAGGATAGCTGATGATAACTGCAGATGTGGAACTGCTGAGGAATAAACTCTTCAAGGATAGAAGAACAAAACTAAAATTCCTGCAGGTGCAATACTCCTCAGTCAGTCTGTCTGATGTGTTCAGAAAGCATTGTTTACTCATTCAAGTTCCTTTAGCTTAGGGATGGAGGAGGCTTTATTTTCTTAATATTACTCTTGAGGTTAAATAAATGCTTTTTTTAGAGAGTGCTGTTTTATACCTGAGTAGTGCAGCATCAGAAGTATTGCCTATGCACTTAAATAATGCAAAAGTAAAGTTACACTCGTGCTTTATTCTCCTTAAATTCTTCTCTGCCTGCTTGAGTTCTGCTAAAAAATGTGCAAATGGGGCACATCTAGGATTTTTTAATGATAAGAATATCATAGAAGCAAGTCTGTTATTTAAGTGAAAAAAATTATGATTCAATCATGGTTTACTTAATATTTTAAAGAAAAGCCTCAGTGCTAGTGTGGAATTTAACAAAAGTCTATTATCCCAATTTGAGAGCTGATGTCTTTTGTGAAGTGTCTACTTTAACGTATTCATCTAGTGCTTAAAAAAATTCAGCTTTTTTGGCCTATAAACTGCATGCTGTTTCTCTAAATACCCCAATGTACATACCCATAGAACCATAGAATGGTTTGGGTTGGAAGGGACCTTAGGGGTCATCTAGTTCCAACCTGACCTGTGATGGACGCCTTCCACTACATCAGACTGCTCTGGGTCTCATCCAGCCTGGCCTTGAACACTTCAGGAATGGAACATACACAGCTTCTCTGGCCAACCTGTGCCAGGGCCTCGTCACCCTCACAGTAAGGAATTCCTTCCTAGTGTCTCATCTAGACCTACCTCTTCTCAGTTTATTTCCTCTTGTCCTATCACTGCATGTCCTTGTAAAAACTCCTTTCTGGGTCTCTTGTCAGTTCCCTTTAGTTACTGAAAGGTGTTATAGGCTTCTCCTAGGAGACCTTAAGGCCTTTTTTACTCCAGATGGAACAACCCCATTTCTCTCAGCCTGTCTTCTTAGGAGAGGTGCTCTAGACCCCTGAGTACCTCTGGCCTCTTCTGGCCTTTGTGCTGGGGGCTCCAGAGCTGAACACTGCTCCAGGAGGGGTCTCCTGACTGCCTTAGAGGTCTTTTCCAGCCTCAGTGATTCTGTGGTTCTCATGTTCAGTGTGAGGAAGAAGGAGGACATCACTGCTGGGAAGACAATGGCTCTGGAAAGGGGGGATGTGTTTAAAGTGAATACAAATAA
Source organism: Geospiza fortis (assembly GCF_000277835.1). NCBI lineage: Eukaryota > Metazoa > Chordata > Aves > Passeriformes > Thraupidae > Geospiza > Geospiza fortis. Next base: position 194,253 of record NW_005054357.1, on the reverse strand, counting down.
ATTAATGGAAACCAGGAGTCATAGCTGTTCTGTGCTTGGTAGGCATTTCTGAAACAGAATGAAGTAACTTTGCAGGGTCATTGTTGGAATTAGGATGTGAAAGTTGAAAATAATGTTGAGATCTAAAAATTACTTCATACAGTAATTTTAGTGTTTTCAGTGCTTATGTTTGGCATATTTACAAGGCATTAAACTGAGTAAGAAATGAAAATCAAGAACTTCCAAAAGGCAAGAGCCGGGCTGAGAGCTGCAAGAAGCTTGGAAGGAGTCATGTCCTAGGACAGTTTTGATGTCACTTTCTGGGATGAAAATAGAGCTGAAAATTGCTGTTTAGGGACAGGGGAGAGAACTGGTCCAGGACAGAATGATCAGACAGAATTACTTAAGAATGTAAAAATTCTAATAGCCAGGGGAAGCAGCACTGTTTCTCTGAGTAATTGCTCTTTGGTCACTGAGCAGTATTACCAATTGTCCTGCACCAGGGGGTATGCAGATTACTTTTTTTTGTTTGCCTTTAGAATTAGGTGAAGGGACTAACAGCAAAGAAAAGCTTTGTGTTTGAAATAATGATACTCTTTCCTCATGACCTTCCTTCAATATTTCACACATCCCATACCTCACACATTGTTGTAACTATTCCTTTTTCATTAGTTTTTCATAATTTTTGCTACAGTGGACAATCAACAACTCAAATTCCCATCCATAAGACAAAGTTGGAACAGCTCATGAGCAGAAGTTGCTTACTCAGCATTTCAGTTTAGAAGTGTCATTGGCACCAAGATAGTGTGAATATACTTGAAAAACTCAAGGTCTCGTATATTATTTAGTTTTCCTTATCCCTCAAAGTGTTAGAATTTTACAGGGACAAAGCACTAGATGAGGTTCCACTTGTCTAAACAAATGTCTTGCACTTTCAAGAGGATGTGGAAAAGGTGATTGGCAAAACTCATTTACCTTTTAAGCTGAGGACTAGTTTGGGAATGAAAGAAGTGTTTTTCACTGTCATTATTTACTGTTTTTTAAATACACTGGAGGTGATTATTCTCCTCTCAGTGGATTTTAAGTGAGAATAAGTGGCAAGTAAGACAAAGTAAAATGTTTGTGTGGAACCGAGCCAGAAGTGTGCATCTATTTATAATCTTTAGCCTTCTGCTCTGCAAGGCTGACTGTTCTTGTCTTTTCTGCAGAGACTAAACCTGTGTCACTTTAGTGGTCTGTCTGAGGCTCTTACAGGATAATTCTAATGGATGGATTTCTTTTTTTCACTGAGTAATTGCTGTAGCTTTTCAGTTCTGCAGTCACAAAAGAAACGCCATATTGTACACTGGGAAAGCATACCATGTTTATAAAAGTATAATGTTATGACTTCAAAGTTATCTTTCAATGTCCTTGGAATTTTCTTTTATCATATTTTCTTATTCTTTGTGCTGGAAATTCTACAGTATATCTTCAAAGACATTTTATATCATATTCTCTTCTGTAAGAGAGATTTTTGGGCTCATTTATAGTTAGGTGACAATCAGCAGTCAGTGAACATGGTAACGTCACTAACCCAATGTCACTTCTGACATAATCCTTGTAGATTCTTATGAGAGACAGGTTGAGCCTTTAGAACTATTTTACAAAAAATAATTTTATTTATGGTGTAAATAAATGGGTATCAACAGCTGAGATTGTAATAAATTATGAAAAAATCACCTTTACAGAGTTCTGTATCATCTGGTAATACGTTGCTGCAGTTATGTGCTGTATTATTGGCATTTTTTTCAGTTTTGAGGGTTCTTTATTTTAGGTCAAAGATCATGTCACTCTGTCTCAGTCAGTGGTTAGCCAGTCAATTTTTTACAGCAAAAAATGATTACCCACACCAGAGGTCAATAGTACAGAAGTATTATAGATCACATTGCCTTGTCCTAATCAATTGAACTATATTAGACAATTCAAGGTTGTAATAATACTTAAGCATGTAAAGAAAGTAGAATTTTGGACTTAAGCTACATAACTGGGATGGATTATTCTGTGTTTTATTCAGGGGCATCAGGAATGTGTAAGTAGACTGCCACAGTGTCCTGCTGTAGGCTGGAGCTGCGCAAAGGTGTTGGTCAAAGCCTGATAGTCCTGCCGATAGATCAGTTTGTCACCACTGAAACTCCTACTAATCTGCACTGGCAGGAATCCAGGGGAATTTGGCCTGTGTTTCTTGGTTGTTTAAGGAGTCTGTTACTTAAATGCAATTAGCTGCTCTGATGCTGATGCACAACAATAAGACCTGTTATATTTTGTTCTAATATTCCTTGAACTATTGTAAGGATATTGTTTCCATTGTTCTGATCTTTAAGAGCCAGGTTTCAATAGATTTCAAAGAGGTCTCTAAATTTTCTCATCTCCTTTACATGGACAAGCTTTGTAGCACTTTGCTACTTGACTTTTGTGCCTAAAAGTCTTCTAAAGAATACAAAAATAGAGGTTTCATTTTTAAGAATAGTCACTTTTTTCAAGATCCTTTGTTTCACTGTTTTAATGCAGTCTATGCAGAACTGTTTATCTCTTGCAGCTGACTCTTACAGATAGCTTGCTGCAGACATGTGTAGATTATCTAAGCTTTTCCCTGCTAGCATTTTCAAACAGCTTTTTTTGTCACTGCAAAGTCTGACTTGGATTCAAATCTGGTAATTACCAGAGTCAAGAAAGCCATCAGCTAACTGTCAGTTTTACATATGTGTTTGCTGAGGCTCACTTTCAAAATGAAAACTACGTTTTTTTCCCAGATATTCTGCTTGATAGTAATTTGCAGAGAAATAGATGCCCTGTTTAGAAATGAAGTAGCTCCAATGTCTGTCATCCCTTTACAGACCAACATGCACAGGAAGATTCTTTAGGCAGACGGAACAATTTGGGTACTTGTCACTTCTTTTGAATGGATAAATTTAAAAAAATCTAATTAATTATAACCAGAATATGATTTTTTTCCTTAATGTAATATTAAAAAATACATTTTTTCTTAAAGTGCTTCTTAAACAGATACCTGCTCTGATATCTTGCCCAGTTTGCTGTTACCCAGCCATCCACTTAATTCTGTTGCTTTGTCAGGTGTTTTCTCCCAGTTTGTACTTTAAATCAACCCATAGCATGTACCCTTGCTTATATCTGTAGTGTCTTTTATGACAATATTTGGGATGTTGTTTATTTTGTCCTCTTCTTTCCCCTGAAAGATGACACCTATGAAAATTAGAGGTCATCCCAACTTTGGCTTTTCATGGGTTAGCTGGGATGTTGGAAGTGTGCAAAGGGAGGTAACAAACCAGATGGCCAAGCTGCCATTTACCCTGTTCTGTGTTGCCAGCTGCGGCTCTGGGTTTCAGTATCCTTTTCATGAAGTATCCTTATACATGAAGTATACCTACTTCATGTGCAAGCAGTGGATGGGTTCACTGACATGAGTTTCCTATGGTAGGCATGTATCTTAAAATATAATTTTGAATTGTATAAGAAATATATTGAAGGGGAATAATTACTTGTGGAATCAGCAACAGTGTTAAATTTAAATCCACCATAATGCAGAACAGCCCAGTTTCCTTGGTTTTGGTTTACTTTGCCATGGTCTGGAGGTAAAGTGATAATTGTGAATCCATCTGTTATTGGGGAGGGTAATGTCATGTTCCCCTGAAATGATGTAGCTTTCTTCTACAACTGCAGTTATACTATACACAAATATTATTTCTGTCTATCATTTGCTCTCCTTCCTACTGTGAATTCAGCATGTGACCACTCTGAATCTACCTAAAAAAAATCCCAATGTAGATCAGATATTTATTCCTTGTTATAATATTCAGACCTTGTTCTTCCTTTTGTTGATTATGGCAAGTTATGTTTTTTCTTTTGGTAGTGTGAAAGATTGCAGCATACCTTCAGGCCACCTGTGAAACTGGATAACTTAATTAGCAATGAATGCTTTTGGTCACTTGGATTAATCAGATCTTTTGCTTACTGTACAGGTGCAAACGTAACACCTTTTAAACCTAACATTGCTACCAAAAAATAGTCTGGTTTAAGTAATATTTTCAAGAATTGTAGATTATTCTTTTCTTTTCTGTTCTTTTTTTTTTTTTTTGGAAGAGTTAAGACGTAATCATGCAGGCAAACGCAGAGTATTCTGGCACGTACATAAGGAACCCATTTACTGAGTCACTGTCATTTTAACAGCAGGGATGTTGACTCCCTGAGGTGCTTCTAAGCATTTCAGGCTCACTGAGTCAGGACTAAATAACACCCAGCTGGGTAAGAACAAATACCTGTCAGATAATCCCGCTAATAGCTGGTTTAGTTATCAGTGCCCTTCTCTACCTGCTTCCTCTTTCCTGCCTTTCTAAATGTATGATGCATTTCCTACAACATCATGTTTAAAAGCTTCAATAACCCCATAATGGCAGCTGATGGAAACCTTTTATATGTTGATTCCTTTTTTCCTTGGTTTTGGAAAGGTGATGGAAGTTTGCATGATGACATCTTGATTAGAATGTCTCTTTTTGTGTTCAGATGTATTTCAGCTGGGTTTTCCCCTCTTTGGAAGTGTTAGTCTTAGAAATTGCTTCTGGAATCCATGCAATCTTTTTCCTCAGTGAGAATACAACTCTGCAAACTGAGTTCTTCTGCGAGTGGGCTGGTTTCCTAAATACAGCTTTACATTGCTACCCTTGAGGTCAGTGATCCAAAGGCTGGCAAGTGAAAGCTGTAGAACATGAGCATCACCAGACTTCTAAGCCTGCATTTGTGATTTTGGTGACTGTATCCTTGCCCTGGAAACTGGCCTAGCAGTTTATGATCAACTTCTTTTGACAGTTGTTCCAAGTATGTTTCCTTGTTTTCTAGATATACAGACAGCTCTAATTCTGGTAATTGCTAAGTTTTGAGTTAGTTTGTAATCTTCCTGCTGTCCTAGAATAGTTCTGTATAATGCATATTTCTATTTTAATTCACTGTATTTTACATCCTGCAACATGGGTGCAACATGGTGCTGTCAGCTTTGACAGTTTGATCTTCAGTGTTGCTGTAAAGCTCATCATTCTTAGCTAATCCGATTGCTTAATTAGCTGAATATTATTAACCTCATAAATTCACATTAAGGTTTTCAGTTAAAAACTGTCCAGTGTAAGTGTACTTTGGAAAACTGGCTTAACTATTTCCAGTCTTTCTTATCAAAACTTTATCTAGGCTGAAAACCTGTTGAGGTTCAGTCTGAGTCAAATGAACACAGTTAATGCTTAGGCTTGACTATTTCTCTGCTCTGTTGTGCTAACTTGTGGCATGCAGTCCTTGATCTTGGTGTCAGCTTTGCAGGAAGTGGCTTTGGGAAGACAACAGCAAATGCACACAGGCACTGAAGGGAAGGAACACCTTGCTGTCATCCTGTAGAAATACTCTGGGAAATGAGAAGGTGGCATTAATGGGTTCCAAGAGAATGATCAAACCATATTGCTGTGCTGGCAGAAAGGAGATGGCAGTAGGGAGAGGTGACAGTGGGTGTAAGTTAAAAGGCATCACATGACACTTGACAGAGTGGCAGACATATGTTGTAGCTGATGGAAGCAGGGAGAGCAGGAAGCAGTCGGGAATCCATTGTGTGTACATCATACGCTGTGATGCTGCCGCTGAACACCTCGTACACCTTCTCTGTAACTTTTCTCTTGTAGCTTCTATTAGTGTCCCATCACAAGTGGTGCTTTTCCTTCCTTGGTGCCTTTCAGTCCTTCAGTCCCAACAAGTGCTCTGTGACCTGGCCTCTTCACAGCTGTGATCTGTCAGGAGTTCTGCTAATCCTGTTCTTCTCTAATGCTTGTTGGGTATGTCTCAGCTCCTCAGAGGGTTTTAGGTGGGTTTTGTAGGTGGGCTCTCTCCCATATTTCTTCCTTTAAATACATGTCAGTGAGTGTTTTTTTACAGTTGTGTTTTGCTTATTGAAATATCTCTTTGAATTTAAATCTTCCTGAGAGACTTATTCTGTAACAGCATTAGTGCAGGAGAGAATAAATGTGTCTCTGGCAAACTGAAATTTGATAGGCAATCCCTTGGGAAAACGTCTTATTAGTGCTTTTGGAATATAATTTTCCTTTACTGTGACAGAACTGTGAACTTAGAATTGGAAAAAGAAACAGAATTTTTAGGACCTGGAAATTTCATTTCTTAAATCATACTGACAAAGGGAGCATGACTGGGTTTACTGGGAGAGTGTTATGAGCAGCTGCAAGGGCCTAAAATAATTATTAATAAAAGACCCGGCTGGAAATAAAACTGATAGGGCAAGTAACTTTAATTTCCAGGATCATGGGCAGTCTAATTGGGTAGTTTGGGCAAAGCAGACCAATAGTTATGCCAATGATCATCTGTATCTAATCTGCAGACACTGTGGTGCTTTGGACTTTGAATGTTTTCCTCTGCTGGTATTTAAGAAAAAAGATTCATCTTGTTAGGGGGAGGCCCAGGATGGCTGATTAGATGTCACAGGATGCTGTACCTCACTGTGCTCCAAGTCACCTTCTAATAATATCAGCACATTAGGAGCTATGAGCTTCAATATCACAGAATTTGGATGAAATATTTCTGACAATCTGACAGACAAGGTGACAGCTAATAAACACCTAATGCCAGGACAAGTCACCTGGCATCTGCTGAGGCTGGCTGGGTGTGCATGTGAGCATTGATTTCCTACTGATGCAAACATACTTGTATTGCCGTTGATATGAAAATAAAAGAGTTCACATTGCAGAAGTGTGCATTTAGTGCAATGTATTTTAGTGCAGTGTGTATTTAGCATGTGAATACCTTGAACTCTTTTCAGTGGTACAAACTGAAGATATCTTCACTTCTGGAAAGCTACTAGTTAAAGACATTATGCACAAAGCGAGACATGAAGTTAATCTGGATCAAGGCTCTGGGCTCATGTATTCACCTCATGTGTTTGGTGAGATGCAATTTTTAAATTTCTTTTTTTTTACAATTTTCTGATATATTCTCTGTGATGCATCCTCATTGATTTGTCATTTGCCATCTTCAGAATTTAAGGATACGTAGTGAAACTTAGGAAAAAAGCATTGGAAGATGTCACTTAGATCAAATTTGATATTTCAGCAGTTAGTAATCCTCTACCTCAATTTCATTTCCAAGTAAGAGGCTGGTGCATTGGCTACAGCCACAGCTCTTTTGGGGTTGTGGCTGTGCTTTTGGTTATGTTTGACTTGGTCCAGTTATTGAGCTCCAGAAACAAAGAGCAGGGATGCACAGTTCTTACATAATAAACCTGCAGGAAACCTGGAGAGCACAATCAGGGAGGTGTTTGCTCCCCCAGTGCAGTGCCAGAAGGTGTCTTGTAGTGAAATGGAAATTGTGTTGTGCTGTGGCTTGGGGTGGTCAGAGGAAACAGAGGCATTTCCCTGCTGATACAGCTGCTTTGCACAAGAGTTTAATGTAGTGGAGGTGTCCTATCAGTTCCAGGGTGATGTTGCATCATCATGCCCTCTTTGACTTTTGCTATGTAGTGGCATAGTTTTTCTTTTGTTGGGTCTTCTGGAGTCATTAGATTTTCTTGTTTTGCCACAAAGGGTTGCATGGATTTATGATATGTCGGGGAAGGAAAAGTAAGGTGAATAATTTAGGCTTGTGATTCCTTTGTCACTAAGAATATGAGTTTGCATTGGTTTACTTAAGTATGACTCTTCAAGGATTTAATGAGCCAGTAGTGCCTGGTCTGTCTGCAGTGGCAAAAAAACCCATGTAGATGGCTCTCATTTCACTCTCTATTACTATTAACCACAGAATAACTTTAAAAGCTTCAACATCTTATTGTACTTTTTGTAATCTTACATCAAAGTTTACTTCCAGCTGTGCTAAGTAATACTTTGTTTTATCCAGACATAAATCAGGTTTATTCATTGCCCTTAATCTCTATTCTTTCTGGACCTCTTGGAATTTTAGGCAGTAGCAGAATTATTTCTACATGCTGATAACACTGTTGTCATTTTGCCATTGACTTTTTACTATTAAAAAACCCAAACACAATCCTTTGTACTAATTTTCATTTTAAAGCCATGAAGTATTCCCAGAGCTCTTTGCAGATAACTTGTAAAATGTTTATCTTGCAGAGTGAATGCTTACAAAACCAAAACTAAGGGCTGGCTTTGGGGGTCAGCTTCTGCATGGAAACACAAGTGGGCTCACAGGAATTCTGCACAGCACTGTTAAAGGTGTTCTGGGAGCACAGACACCAGGATGCAGACATTATTGAGATATTATGCAGGGTTTTTCAGATTCAGAAAAGAAGTGTAAGTGCCCAGATAGCACTGGTGAACTGACTGTGCCCTATATGTCTTTGGTGAAGCTGGTTGAGTTGTTGGCAGGTGTCTTGGAAACTCATTCCAATGTAACTGAACATAAGCCTTCCTAGACACTCCCTGTACTCTACAGTGTCCATTCAGCAGCTGAAATTAACTCCAGTTTCTGGCTTGGATTCCCTGCAGAGCTTTATAGTTTTTAGGCTTTCTCATTTCAAAGGACTGATAAATAAGACTTTTTTTGTTTGCATTAGACACTGTGCTTTGATAAGTGTTTTTGAATGTTTTTTTAATCTTTGCAATGAAAGGCCACTTGGCATTGCTGCTGATGAGCTCTAAGAAGAAGCCAAGAGTAATAAGTTTGGAGAAACCACTGGCTAGCTCAGTTCCTGAGGCTGCAGACATGTTGCCAGGCAGTGTGCTGTATGGTGTGTGAAATATTTGGGTGTTTTTGAGCATTTTCCCACTTAGCATAGAGGGCTGCACACAGCAGTCCTGCAGCCCGAGGCCCCAGGAGCTGCCCTGGGCTTGTGTTGGCCGGAGCTGCCTGGGGCTTGTTCCTCGTGTTTGGTGGCTGTGGCCTTTTGGGGCTGCTGTGGGACAGCCCTGGGGGCTGGAGGAGGCTGGAGTGTGCCTGCCTGGCTGTGCTGGGATCCAGTGGGAAGGCAGCAGGGTATGGTAAGAAATTTTGTGAAAATGACCTTCAGGTGGTTGAGATGGAGCAGGAAGAGCTGTTCCCCACTGGTTCCTCCTTGGGCCATTGGACATGGCCAGCAGGGATGGGGAATGCAGGAGGTTGTCTTTGCATAACACCCAGACCTCTGTAAGGCCTTATCTTACCAAACAGAATGGATTACAGCACCATCTAAAAGTTGTTCACTTGTACCCGTATTAAGATTTTCTTTAGAAACTCCTCTCTATTGAAGAATGTTGAGGAAATAAGCTACTCCCAGTGTTCACTCTTTGCATGTATCTAGTCTTTTGGTACAACAACCAGTTTAACTGCATTATTTAATCTTTAATCAATGACCTAATAATTTTCTAGTTTCTAAAGAGATGGTTCTTCCATGTTACTATTTTTTTTCCTTTTTTTTTTGTGAAATAAGCCTGCTATAGTATAAATTCTCAACTATTTTTTATTGAAATCTAATAGTTATCAGAAGTTATCAGTTCTACATTGTCCTTTCAAGCTTTTTTGTGAAATATTTGTGCCATACTTAACACTTCATCGTTCATTAAAACTTTTAATAATTATATGCATTTTTAAAGTATTTTTTATTTTATGTACTATCATGAAGGCATAGATTTGTGGGAGGAATTTTAGCATTTTGAACTAAATCTTTCTTAACCCCAAACCCCAAATGAGTTCTTGAAGGATTTAAGGATTTGGATTATCAGAATACAAAAGGATGAAAGACAGGGTGACAAATACTAAGGATAATAACAAAAAAGTGCCATTTTAGCTTTTTAATTCATGTCTGTTTTTAGGTACTTTATACATGCTGCTGTGAAACAGATACTACTTATTGTATAATAATAAGCATATTTAAAGAAAGGAAAAGAATAGCGTGAGTCTATCTGTTGAAACATTTAAAGGTGTACGCATTTCTGACTATTGGCATAAGAATTTTAAGTGAACTGCTGTGCTGGAAAATTACAAAATAGACAATAGTCAAAGTTTGTGTATTCCTTCTGAGACGTTCAACACCTATTTACAAATGCAGTTTGGCCAGAGCTCTGTCTTGGTGGAAAAATGTGGCCCAACGTGGGGCTACTGCAGTGGGAAGCTCTTGTTCAGTTCATGTATGAGTAAATTATGCAAGCCAGTTCTGTAAAGACAAGATTTCTACGTTGGGCTTGTCATCTGAAAACAAATGAGCAGAAAACAAACAAGGGTTTTCTGATTAACTGTCTGCACTTCAGTATATGCTCCATATTCCTTTGATTTGAAAAGCTTTGCAGTGACTGTGTTCTTACTCCCCAGTGAGCGGCAGACCTCCTGGTGTTTATGTGTTTGTTACTGTTTATGTTTTCTTTCTATTTTAGTTTGGACAGTGCATGTCAGTCTTTCTGCATTAGTAATTCCTTTCTCTAAGAATGAGAATCAGCATCTAAAGAAAAGGTGGAATGAAATTTAGTGCCTCGCATGCATGCCTGTATGCAGGCTGAGGAGATGGGCTGTCAGGAACCTGGTGGAGTTAGGAAAGAAGCGCAGAGTGCTGCAGCTGGGAAGGAGCAATCCCATGCCCCAGTACGTGCTGGGAGCTGTGACACTGGAGAGCAGCTCGGCACAAAAGGACCCGGCAGTCCCAAGGGCACCAAGCTGAACGTGAGTCTATGGCATGCACTTGCTGCAAAGGTGGGCAGTGTCCTGGGCTGTATTATGCAAAGGATTGCCAGCAGGCCAGGAAAGGAGATCCTTTTCCTCTGTTCAGCACTGGTGAGGCCACATCTGGAGCACTGCATCCAGTTCTGGGCTTTTCAGTACAAGAGAAAGGAACTGGACATACCGGAGCATCCTGAGAAGGGTCAGAAAGATGCTGAAGGGACTGGAGCACCTCACACATGAGGAGGGCTGATAAAAGCTGGCACTATTGACCCTAAAGGAGAGTAGACTCAGGGAGATCTTATCAATCTATGCAAATACCTGACAGGAGGGTGCAAATGCAAAGTGGTGCCTAGTAACAGGATTAGAGGAAATGGGCACAAAATGAAACATCTGATTCCATCTGAACGTTTGGAAACACTTTTTTTCACTGGTGAGGGTGACTGAACATTTGAGCAGGCTGCCCACGAGAGTGTGCAGAGTGTCCATCCATGCAGATACTGCCAAGCCCCCTGGACAGAGCTATGGACAGCCTGCTCTAGGTGACTCTGGACAGAGTCATTTGACTGCATGACCTCCAGAGGAGCCATGAGATTATGACATGTGAACCTGATATCAAGTCTGTTGCAGAATAAATGGTAGACAGTTTTTTTACTCTTATTTAATTTCTGGAAATAGGTAACAGTTTTGCTAAATGTTCTAATCAAATGTTATTTGGCATTCAAATTAAAAGTTGGTGATAAATTTCTGCAAGGATTATTAATGCTCAGCAAGTGTATCCTATTATGCTTCTGATTGTATAACATATTTTAGCTTTTAAACATGCTCTAAGTGCTGCAGAAACATGACTTTCTTCTATGAGTTTGCTGGTGTTTGAGCCTCCAGATGATAGCAATGATTCCAAGTCCCTCAGGGGCAGTTATGCAAGTCTTATTAGCTGTGAGCAGTAATAAATACTCTTAATGCATGCAACCAGCTGGAATCCTGAAAAAAATCATTCAGGGTATTCCTGCCATAAACTGATAAGAGTGATTGAAATTCCTTTATATACGTGTCAGGTTTAGTTTAAATAAATTGATAACGTGTTAGTCACAGCACTGGGAGTTCTCCACAGAATGGAGGACCCTTAAAAAATATATGGACTTTTACTCTGAGGTGGAAGCTGTTGTGATTACACTGCTATCAGGAGAGCAGCTGGCAGGAGTAGTTAACATGAACTCTAATAGAGGATATTTGCTGCAGCAGCACCTTCTTCTCTAGACCGTGCATGTAGTGTTTCCAGTCACCTTAAATTCCAGGATGCCCTCTCTGATATTTTAACTTGAAACAACTCAGAATTAGTCTAGTGGAGCTTAGAAACTGCACTGCAAGAGACAAAATTTGTAAACAAACTTCAGGGAAGTTCCAGTTGTTCTCTGTTTGTCAAGAACTACAACTGAGGCTTTCTTAATTTATGTATATAGCTAGAAAGATATAAAGGAGAAAATATGGTAGCAGTTTCAAGGCACATCAGCTTTCCAGCTGTTTTGAAGAGTCATGGAAGTAGTTTGCAAAAAATTGTGTGGAGCAGGGAGTAGTAGGTTTCAAGTTAGCTGCAAGTGTCTTCAGTTTTAATAATACAAAGCAAACCTGAAAGTCCCCTTGAGTTGCTATTTTGCTATTTTTTAGTTGCAATGAATACATTGCTCTTTCAATGTATTCACCCTCAGGATGCATTCAGTCAAGGCAAGATTTTTAGAACACTGAGCAAAATTATAGCACTTGGGCATTTATTTTCTCAAAAGGTTTCTGCTGGTTTTGACTTAAATTTTGGCGGTAAAGAGCGCATTATTAGAGCTTCACATTATGACTGATTAAATATTTATGTTAGAGTTTATGTACCTGCATAGAAGTAGCAATTGAAAACAGTCTTTCTCTGGCTTAGTCAGTACATGCCTACCAAGGGAGCATCCATGGGGAAGAAGGGGAGTTGCAGTTTCATCCACTAAGTAGAACTTTTTCCTTTATCACTTGATATTAGAACTAAAAGGGGTAAAGGACAGGACTTTTGCCGTTAGTGTAGGCTTGTATTGTCCTGAGCAGGGTCCCAAGAAGCAGAGTGGAATAAGAAAAAGTGTGAAGTTCCCACATGGGAGATGTTCCTCCAGCTCTGCTTAGGGACAGCTGAGACTGTCAAACCTTTAACCCTGGGCAATGTGGGAAAGGAGAGCACAGCATCAGAGAATTAGCTGATGCTAGGAAGTTTTTTGAATAATTTATCTGTATTAGTAATGAGACTTTTTAATATGCATATTGGCAAGGAAGTTGCTTCAAGTCCTGTAATGAGACTGCAGTTTGGACTATTTGGCTGAAAAAACACTGTTGAAGTACCAGCATGTTCCTGGGTGTATTTAAAGAATGCATTTTCTATTGCAAGGTTCTGAGTAACAAAGTGCAAAAGACATGTGACAACATACTGGGGAAAGTCATTCCTGACCTGCACTGAGTGAAGCTCAGTAGTTATGACTAACTCTTGCAGTGTTTCCAAAGGTATGTGGAATAGCTGGTCCATCCTTGAAAGGTCACCCTTCTCTGCCTTCATATGTATTTTTAATTTTTTATAGTTATTTTCCATTCAGATTGAAAAATAAAAGCTGTTATGCCATTTGTTTTAATTTTTGTAAAAAGGAAAAAAATACTGTGAGCAATTTCTAAGGAAAATAATTTGCAGCAGTTGACATATTTTGTGTCAATGAGTACTTTTAATGTTATTAGAAGTGGTTAGCTTATCTTAACAGTGGTAACCTACTCAGTAGGAATATGTACTACTGCCAAGTAACAAATGCATTGCTTTGCCACATTGCCAACTTTTAATTTCAAGCTTTCAGTGGGAACTAATCCCCCCTTTCCCAGTAGTGCAACCAAAGAAAAGTTATAAACATCTGTGTGAGAAATCTAATGTGAGGATGCTCAGGTCCTGATGCAGTGTGACATCAAAATATGTGCCTGTAGGATTGCACAGCAGCAATCACTTCGTGAAATTATGCTAATGTGATGTATTAAACTTTCAGGAACTGGTGTTTAGCTAAGCACTCAGCACTATTAAAAAAGACTTGAAACTAAGCAGTCAAGTACTGCATTAGCATCGGCTGGACAACTTGCAAACTCCGTCCTCTACTAATAGATTGCTGAGAGAGACTTGAAAAGTTTGTGAAGCTCATTATTACAAAAATGAATTGAAATTCTGTCAGTCCTTATCTCCTCTCCCTGTTCTCATCTGAGCAGCACCTTCCAATCATGGCTTCCAGTGTAGTTTGCAAATGACAGCAGAACAGCAGCAGCCATCTCTTAAACTGCTTTAACCTTTACAACAGTGTGTTTGTTTGGAGAAGGCAACCAATTCATTTCTCTGTTGCTCACAGAATATTAAGGTTGCAGTCAGAGGAAACAAAAGGAATGGCCAACGACTAGAATTTGAAAATTTTGAAAAGGTCAATATAGCATGGTTTAGGACTGTAAGTCTGTATGCTTGCTTCTCAGCAGGTGACAACTGACCAAATACCAATAAACTATATATACATTTTTAAATATCAATACAAAAAGTGTCTCAACAGTCAGCTTAAGTAGCACTATTTGTTAGGTTTTCAGTTGTTGACACCCAGAAGTTATTAAATTTAATAAAGTCATTTTGATTTCTTTACTGCTGTAGGGTTTACTGCCATTTCATTCTCTTTGCACATGCATGTTTTTATATAGCAAATGTGGTATTGTAGCAAACACTTTTGGGATTGCATTGATTCTAAGGGCAGCAAATCACCAGCAGGCTGCTTGCCCATCCAAATACTGGGCCTCAGCTAGACAAGTTGACCCATGTGAAATAAGCATTCAGTGTACACATTCAAATGAGAAATGCTTTTGAGGGAAAAAAATTCAAGAACAAATTGTCGTGAAATTGATGGACACAGAATCTGCTCTGAAGATATCCCTCTGCAGCAGGTGTCAGTTATATCTAATGGACACCTAATACCTCACAGTATGTGGAGCCTCTCTAGATAATGTGTCTGGCTATTGACCTGTTTATTAAGATCTCAATGTTTTTTGCTTTGTTATCCAAGCTCTTGCAACAGCGAAATATTTCCTTTTCTGTGCATGGTGGTCTATGAAAACTATTTACTTCCTTCATTGAGGCAGTTACCTTTCTTTTTGTTTAGACATGGTGCTCTTTCCTCCAGGTGAAAGCTGCCCTGGAACTATATGCATTTATTTTCTAATGATTAAAGTATGACCTCACCAGAGTTTAGCATTTAAAACTTTGAAGTCTTATGCTAAAGTTTGTCTTCCAGCCTTTTATTTTCCACAGACAGAAAAAGATGTCTTGAGGAGGCAGTTTGTTGCATTTCCCTGGGGTTGCTGTCTCTCTTCACTGGCGTGGAGGAGAGACTAAACCAGGAGCAATGAACTTCCTGGACCTTTTGGGATGGTTATAATCATATGAGAGTAGTTTCTGTAATGTAGTATGAAGATGGGAAAGTATGAAGGAAAGGAAGGTGGTGTTATGGACACCTTAAAGCTAATAGGCATAGAACAAGTTCGTAGACCCTTAATTGTTATTGCTCTAGATTCTTTTAAACCTAGTAGCCTGAAACAATTGTGAATTAGTGATTGTTACTCCTTTAGATATTCCATCTCTGAGAGAACAGAAACAATTATATACTATAATTAGTTCCATGTCACTTAATCAGTTTACAGCAGAACCTATCGTGGGAAAGAGATTATTGCTCCCTTCCAGTTAGCAAAGCAGTCCTCTGACAGTGTGAAGGTCTCTGATGCATAAAGAATTAATACATTCTTCTCAATGAACTCTATCCAACCCTGCTAAACTGCTGACTTGATTTTGAATGTGTGGCCTTTTACCTTCTTCAGTGTCTGCTCACTTCTGTGTTGAGATGAACAGGAACAAAGCCCTAATAAGAGAAGGTCATTAAATGCAGATGCTCTTCTATTTAAATACAAACATGTGAGACAATAGCCCAGCTCCCACCAGGAAAACCGTGTTGTCAGGGAAGAGGTTACCTTGGCAACAAGGTCACCCGGCAGGACCCTCGGTGCTGAGTGATGGGGCAGCACGGGATGGCAGAGCCTCCAAGATGATGAGAGAGCAGGAGGTCAATCCCTCACACTTCTCACTGCCTTGGCTCAGCTCAAACTGAGCTACTCCAGGAGTTTCATAAACCTGGCTTTCTGAATACAAATGGTCTGTGTGAATTCTCAAGGGCATGGAGGACTTTACACTCCAGAAATTATCATCAAAGACTTTTTTAAGAAGGAAAGACTATTTTTGAAGCTTGTTGATGGCTACTTGCTCATAGCACTGAACTGTATGCTCCCTGAGAAGGATCACAGACTTTAGGTGTGGACAGGGGAGATGCAGGATGCAGCCCAGGGTGCAGGACAGCTGAACCGACAGCGGTTCCAGTTCATGGCTGTTGGGGCTAGGCAGGTGTCTTGGATTGTCTGGCAACCTTAAGATGAGTTGAAGCATTGGTATTTGACAGTGAGCTCGTGACAGGCCAGCAGTGTGCTCAATCAATTTATCAGATTTCTCCAGAAGCTTAGAAAGAGTGAGGAAACCTTGAAAGCTTTTAAGGTTACTTGGGTGCTCAGTGTGCTGGATGGGTTCTAAGGCAAAGAAATGCAAAGGCTGTGGAGAAGTTGCTAAGCACAGCTGGTAGACTGAATGATTCCTCATCCTTACAGGATGGGTAAGAGAGATGGAGACAGAAGTCAGAGAGACCAGAGTGGGGTGTTTAAAGCTGCGTGGGCAAAAAAAAAATTAAAAGGATAGTTTCTATCTCAGGAACAAAGGAGTGGTTTATAAACAACAATTTGCACTACTCCAGCTTGCTCCTTTTTTTTCATGCTGTGAGAAAAATTAAATAGGGATACTAATAGACAACCTACTGAAAGCAGATAAATCAATTCAGGACTGTAATTAACAGGTGGATCTTAATCACTCCTTATGGTTCTCTTTTACCTGTTTGCATTTTCTTTACCAAGCCATTAGTTTTCTGTTGCTCTTTGATTGCTGGGCCCTGTAAGAAATTCACTGCCATCCTCAAGGCACTTTTCTCTTGGTGCAGGCTATTCAGTGAGGTAGACTCATTGTCTCGTCTCTTTGTAATTAGCATGCCTGCTAACCATGTCTGCAGTCTAAACTGCTCAGTTGGAAGCTAATGAGACAGCGTAGTGGTGTTATTCTGTATTCAGTGCTCAGGTCTGGGTCTGTTTTTCAGTCAAAGGATTGCCAGCTCTTTCCATTTTGAAGGCAACATTCTGCAGAAGTGTAAATGACACCACCTCCTCTCTCTCATCGTGCAAGACTGCATGTCTAACTGCAGTGACGGAGAGAGCCGAACTTGTGACTTTGTTAGTGAGGAAATGATGTTCTTGATACTTTTCTCAGTCCTCCTCACCCATCACCTCAGGCAAAACTAACCTACTCCTCCACGATCCTGTTGTTAAATGAAGATACAGCAGAAAGACACGGTGCTGATAACAGAAAAAGCCAACACTCTTTAGGTACTGCTAAATTATTCTATGCTGCTCTTAAATTTTAAGGTCTATTTCCTGTTTGTGCTGGAATTAGTGATGTAGCTAAAAAAACCCCACCTCCTGAGATCTACTTATTCTTAACTGGTGTGATGAATATTTCTTTCTCAAGGAAGGTAATGGTCATGATTGCAAAGACCTCAAACATGTTTGAAACTGTCTATTTTCACCCCTATGCTTTTACTTTTGCTACATTTTTGGGGAACAAAGGAATTATATCACAAAATTGATGTTGATTACTGTTCACTGAGGAGGGTTTAAACCATTCATGCCAAAAACGCTTGTATTTACCTATTTCCTTCACATTTGTTTGCTGAAAAAAAATAGCTGACTATTCAACTGCACTTGCTATGTGTGCAAATTGGATAGAAGCTCATGTTACTGTATGTGCATGGGCTGTTTGGGAAACTAGAAATCATTGAGGGCTACTCTGAAAGTCATAAAAAAAAGCGAATGTGAATACTGGAAGCTCTAGATGGGAAATTATTACTAAGGATGTAGGAGTTTAGGCTCAAGAGGTTAGAGGTTTTCCTTTCCATCTCGTGTATTCATACATGCTAATCAAGGCATAGGGCATAACCCAAGCTCTCAGACACATCTGTCATTTGTTCATTCTGAGAATTCAAGGAACACTGGTAAGCAAAGCAGCAGCAAGAACTATCCAAATGTGACAGCTGATTTTGTCTAAGTAGTGTCTTCAGCCTCAGTTTCTGTGGAGGAAAGGCTCGTGAACTGAAGAATTCGATCTCAGAAAGGGTAAGCTGTGACTGCAGATTCAGCAGCAGGTGTGCTACAATTAAAGAGAAGGCTGGTTCTTAAATGAGTAGAAATAGTCTGTTCTTTCTCCAAATGAGCTGCCACTGGTATCCCAGTTATAAAGATGGTAGTCTCTTAAATGGCATTTAACAAAATCACTAAAGCAAGAGAATAAGATAAAAATGTATTGCTAAAATACTAATTGATATTTTGTAAAGCTGTAACTTCCTTGCATAAGCACTTTTGTCAGATTCTAATTAAATACGTAGACATTCACTTGCAAATTTAATTTAATAACTTAACAACATCTATTGCTTCTCTAGTTTTAGTAATGGCTTGACTGTGGTCTGCAATATACTATTCATCCAGAGTACATAACTTTCTGATAATTGATTACTATGCTCTGTGCAGCCAGACTAAACAAAACATGGCATCAGGGGGTTTGTCTAAGTGCCCCAATAGCACCACTCACATAAAGGCTGATGGGCAAATCTGATTGTGAAGCTGCAGTCATCAACAGAACGCCCAGCTAGGCACCACCAGGCAGGCTGCCTGGTGAGAAATCCAAAATTGCAATAGCCAGTTTTCAATGAGGGCAAGGAAGAGTAATATCCTTTCAGTTAGAGGTATTTAGAGGCCTGAAATCTCCCGACTGTGGCACGCTTTTCTCTGAAGCCACTTGTGCAGGACCCAATTAGAAGTGCTGATGATCTTCCCACCCCCATTACTGGCTGTAACTGACCCTTGGATCATCTCTCCCTCCCTGGTGAGCCCAGGATATGTCAGGGGCAGCCAGCTCCCAGCTTGTGCCTTGTCTGTCAGTGCAGGTGAGGCTGCGCTGGCACTGGGTGTGTGCTGCAGCTTTTCTGCAGAGCTCTGCAGTTGGTGCCTCTGAACTGGCTCTGGGGCTTGGGCAGGGGTGTCAGGTGGGGCACTGGCCTCCAGGCACTGACACGAGCTGCCTGGTGGCAGTGAAATGTTTTTTTAGGATCCCAGCTTTGCTGTAGGTATGTTCATGTCTGTATGAGCAAATAGCATGAGGGACAGCTAAGAGAACAGCAATGTGAAGAAAGGAGCAGATACAGGGTTTTTTTAAGGTAATGCTATCAAAATGAATATATTTTGTTCTAACACGTTGGAAAAAATAAAATAAATGTTACCATGTAAAAGAATTTATAACTTTTTCCCTTTTGTATGCTAAGTCTGAGTTTTTGCATGCCTATCTCAAAGCTTCTTAATAGGTGGAGAAGTTGATATAAAGGCCCCAGTGCAGAATGCCTGAGAGGTGGGTAAATAAGTGTAAGCATTAATTTAAGTAAAAGTTGTGAGAACTGATTAAATGTCCACATTTATTGTGAGTTATGATTTCTGCGTATAGACTTTTTTGCTGGGTTTTAAATTATAAAATAATGGCCTTATATAGTAAAATAAGAATCTTTTAAAGAAGCAGATCAAAAACTTGTAGTAATGATTATGTAATAGCTGAAGAGGGATCTTAATATTTAGCCCATCTAAACCTTGTTGGGCTGTGTCTTAAGGAGCTTTCTATGCTATTTATAGAATATTTAAGTAACATAGGAAAGCAAAATATGCTACTTTGAAATGTCATGTTTTTCACCATGTTTATAATATTTTTTATTCTGTGGGAGCTTGGGTTGAGGGCAATAACATAAATATAAGTGGTAGCTGTTGACAGATGTGCATTTAAGTTTTGTAATTATATTCTCACAATACCTTTAGACTCTCTTCCTTGGCAAAGGTGACTTTTATACAAGACTGCTAATAATTTCTTTTTGAGGTTGCATACTAAACACAACAGTAGAATGCCTTTGTAAGCATATTTGCAAGGAAAAATGTCTGTAATTTTTCTTATTGCGTAATTACTGAAAACACTGGGAAGCTTCAAATGTGAGTTAGGTAACTTCATGTGGATTGAGAAAGATTGGATTGATTTGTCCCTTGAAAAAGAAAATATTGCTTTTACGTAGCTGTATAATATTTTTTTCATCTGCTGCTAGCTGTACTTTCACTCTTTGTTTTGTGTTGTTAACAGTCCCCATTTTCATGACTGTAACTGTGGCTGCTCCTTCAAGAGCCTCCCAGGCTGGGAGGAATCTCTTGCCTGTGACAATGAATTACTGTTCTGTCACTTGTGAGTGCTCTTTTCTCTGTTGTGAGCTGGTGCAGCACCTTCCTTCTCCATGTACACCATTAATCTTTTCCTGGTGAGAAGCAGGGTTGTGGCTGTTAGAGATCTCCTGCAGCTTTGTAGCTTTCCAAGGTTTCTGGGGCAGTCTAAATCCCCAGGATAGGGCTGCAGTATCCCTACAAGTCTGCCACTTGTCTTAAAGGCTCCCTGTTTAGACTCTGACCATGTGCTTAGTGGAAGACCTTTTCAAGATTATGTAGGTAATTTTTAGGAAGAGTGATATTTAGAATAAAGTCAAATTACTATATATTCAGTATCCATGCACGGATGTGTGCAGGGAATGTATTCCCTCTTGATTTGGGGTGATGATCTAGGGGGTGGTTTTTGGAGCTGTATCTAACTTTAACTTGAGCTGCTGTGGGAAGTGGTTCAGTCAATCTGTGTTTTTGTTTCCTCTGGCGGTCTCTTGGCTTTCTCCATTTGCAGTATCCAGCCTGGGGTAACTTCCTGCTTAGACACCTGAGACAACAAACACTTTTATGTCTTTTGGGCCAAACTAATTTTCTTATATCAAGTCTGAAGCAAAAATTACCTTAAATATCTGTGCTTTGTGAATGGCCATGATTTTGGTTTGATTCAGCTAATTACACAAAATAACTAAAGGTTACTGAATTCTTCTGATTGAATGTTAACTGCCTCATAATTTCTTTTTTTTTGTGGTATTAATTGGCTGCTTGTTTGTCCTGTAATTCACTGATAGAGAAATTGAAAGTTATTATTTTTCATTCTTCAGAATGTATTTGACTACTTTGCAGCAAGTTGTAGTTGTTTCAAAAGCACTAAGTGATTGTGTCAAAATTCAAGTGCTGTATCACTAACAGTTCTCAAAGAATCAGTTTACACTTCTGAAAGCAAGATCATTTGAAATCCTTTAGAAGCAACAAAGCAGTCCACTTGAGGATCTATAGCATTCTAAAACTTATAGAGAAAAACTCTGCATTGTCTTCTCTGCTGGAATGGAACTTTTCAGGGGCAGTAGAAGATTCACCATCCCTCAATAAAAACTTCATCACCCAAATTGTTTTTCTTTTAATTTTTCTGGATTTCTACAAGATGTCTTAGTGTCCTTAAAACTTCTGAAAGAGCAGACAGTGGCAATGTCCTGAATTCATGTAAATCAGCTGCAAGATCTTTTGGAGAGTCAGAACTGCAAATTATTGGTTCAAGAAGTTAAAGAAAATGTGCAAAATGTTTAAAATGAGGACAAATGCTCAGGGCATTGCATTTTTGCTGCTTCTTAGATACAGACTTTATGGCTGTTCACCTTGAATTTGGCAGTTCTGGAAGTAACCTGTGCTTCTGTGTATGTTTCTTTTAATGCCACGTAGCCAGAAAAGTTGTGCTGGGCTTGAGTCAGAAAACCCACTGGCTGTGTGGTTAAAGGACCAATTCCAGCATCCTTGCTGGCACTCTGAGATGCAGGGTACACAAAACCACTCAGCTGCCATGCTTCAAAGCTGGAAGTCTTGCTGCTTAAAGCAGTATGGGCACTGCAGTTGTAAATCTAAGCTAATTAAAATACCTACAAAATTCTGTCTTTAACCTTCCCAGGATTAACTCTAGGGCAATGTCCTCTTAGTTCTCTACCAAGAATGCTCTAATAAAACTCTTGTTGCTTATGTTAATTTTCCATCCATTTTGTGAAGAATTCATACTGTGTACAGAAGTTTGTCTTCTACCCTTTAGAAATATGGAAGAAAGAAAAAGATAATAGCTTTTTACACTAGATTAAGTATCGAAGGAGCCCTTTTCTTTTTTTTTCCTGTTTCAGACACTGACACATGTAATTCCAAGCAAACCTGAGAGATTAAGTCCCCTGTCAGTTGAAGAATAATTCATGCTTTATTTATGAGAAAATGCAAATATGCTAATAGAAGATTATTCATCTTGGGATGAATATTTGATCTCTGATGTACCTTAGGACAGGCAGAGCTTTTCATCTAGAGGAATTGCACTGAAGTAATGGTCAGAAGTTCAAAATTTAGTTATCCCCAGATGTATAAATGAAGCATTTTTAAATTTGCTTCATTTATGTCCAAAATAGCATTCCTGTTAGTTGTCCCACAGGTTGTATTTGACAACTATAGAAAACAAAGGTTTTTCTTGTTATGTTAGATATCTGTGCTTCAAAATACAGGTTTTAGGTGAAGGGCAAGTGGTTACCTTCACCCAAAACTAAGCGAAAGAACCTTTGCTAGGTGAGTACAGAATATACAAAATGCAACTCTGTGATGGATGCTCCTTTCCAAAGCTGAGCAATCAATGAAAGTGTACCTTGTACAGCTTCTCTTGTGCTTATTTGTACATTGGGTTAGGATTTCCTTGGGTCAGAAGAGATGGATTTTGGCTGTGAGCATGTTCTGTTGGCCTCCCAGCTGCTTGCATGCTGGTTGTGGTTCTTGCCAGTGCTGGAAACAAGACCCCATGTCTGTTAGTTCAAGGGCTGCTTTTGCACTCCTTATTCAAATAACAGAGCTTGATTTCTTAAAGCATGTCATACGACTTCTCTCCATTAGGTGTGTTTTACCAGGTTCCCCTGGTTTGAAGAGCTCTAACATAGGCTCTAGAATAGAAAACTTTTGGTTTCTCTGCTTGGTTTTTTGTTTCTGTGGATTTTTGTAGCTGTTTGTGAACTGCTATTCAAAGGATTTAGTTTTTGTTTCTCCCCAGTCTTTCTCCGTGGCCTCATGCATGGATATCAAAGAGGCTTCACACAGATGGTGTGGATTTCATGTGCTGTGTATGAATGACAGCTCTTCTATACCTTTCTGCTATCCCAGAATACTGTGTGCGAAAGGTCACAAGCTCGTGTATCATAAGGAAAGAAACAGAAGATACATTCAAGATAAATATATGTTCATATGTATTAATAAACTGCAGCTAGCTGACATTTGAATCCAAGCTGTTGTGCTCCTGAGAACTTAAACAGTTAAGCAATTACTTTATAGTGAATAATCTTTATGACGAATTTCTTCTCTTTTCCTCCTAACAAATCTATGAAAGCACAATGTCTCTTCTGAGATGTACTTATTGTTTTAATTGATCTTTTTTCATTCATTCTGGTGTTGGTTTTCAAGCCATGAATTGCTTGGAGATTATTAGTGTTTGAAATGCATTGATGCACCTCAATTGAGCTTTGACTTTGTTATATGGAAGGATAATTTTTTGATGTCCAGGTGGAGATGAAATTAGTTTTTGGTGTGACCCTGTTATTTATAAAACCAGTTTAAGTGGTTTATGTTCTCAGTGTGGGAGAAGTAGAAATGTGCACAAAAACATTTGGAACCACTGTAATTCATGGCAGAAACATTAAATATGCAGCACCTTTCTGCTTCACCTACTTGTTAATTGTTTCTAATTCTTTCCTTAAAATAAGTGTTTAAGGTTACTGGAGCAAAAGATTACTCTACATTTCTGTATAGCTTGCTATTTTTGGGGATATCCTTTGGCAAAAAACACATTGCTTGTTCCAGGAATTAATCTGGTACCTGAGAGACACAAAATAAACAGAACAAGAAATCAACTGTTTAGGAAATAATATCAAGGGATTCCTGTGAATTTTGTTTTGGTAACACTCTATACATTTTTCTATAAGGGAAAAAATTCTTATCCTTCAGTTTAAAGCCCTTCATGGATTCAAAAGTTGATTCAGTTCTAATGTTATGAAGTGTCCATTGCACACAGGAAAATCCCTGGGGAGGGCAGGAAGGGGAGGGGGAAGTAAATGAGAACAGGAGTGTATTGATTGCATGTGTGTAAATAAAACAAAAAATCCTGGCCAATAAACAGCAATAACAAAACCTCCATACTCAAAAAATGGCAAAAAGAATTTTAAGTACAAAAGATATATTGAATATAGGAGCAGCCCTTTCGCATTGCCCTTAGAATGCTGATGTGAAAGATGATGTAAGTATTTAATGCCAGATAAAAATAATTCAGAAGATGAAGTTAGTTTTATGGGCTGTTGTACTTCCCCCCCCATTCCCCTCTGCCTCCCTCGCTCACATGCAAACGTGCACAGTCTGCAGATCTTCAGAGCCCACAAAGTTCATCTATTCCCCTTTATGCTGAAAATGCTGACCAGAACTCAAAGGGGAATAGAGAGTTCAGGCAGGGAAGCTCCATCTGTGTCTCGCTGGTTTTCATCATGTAAAGCACAAAATATTATCCCAAATTTGAAGCCTGCATTCATACTGAGGAGTAAGAGATGAGATATGCAGAGATCTGCATCCAAATATCTGAACTTGCTTGCTGTTAGATATTTTTTGTTTCTTTAAAGGAAATGTTTGTGAATTTGCTTAGTTTTTAGGGGAAAAAATATGTCAACAGAGAAAAAAGTGGTTGCAGTTGGTTTTGCCATTTGTTAAGCTAATGGGATTTCTTTTGGTGGTATTCTTCATATGTATTCTCAGCATATCCCATTATAAAGTCCCATGGAACCATTTTAGTGTGTGCTGCAAATGTTTATTGCCAATATGATGAATTGTTTAACAACGCTCAGACAATCATAACAGATTTACTGAACAAGTTTAAATCTCTTATTTTAACAAAAGCCCTCCTGGAACTCTCAAAAGAAGTAAACAGACCTTAGAACCATTACAGGCTCATTAAAAAAAAAAAAAAAAAAGACTGCGCTTAGTGTGACTGATATTTTTATATTTGTCCCATGATAAAACTTGGAAATCATACAAGTGACCTATTTTTAAGATTTTTCTAGAGTTTTTTCCTAGTATTTCCATAACACATATTCTATAAAAAGTCCTAATAAAGCAAGGTTGATCATGCACGAGGAAATTTTTTCTAAATGTGGTCTGTGAAAGCTCACAGCTTTTAATTCATGCCTGTTTATATTGTTTCTTGTGATTGCATTGACACCTTTGGGATGGCAGGAGCATTGTGCTAATTCATCTGTTGGGGCTTGTAAGTAATTGGAATTATTTTCTAACTTCAGAATAAAATGACAAAGACTGTGTGAACCTTGGGAGCCATGGGCTGGATAATGGTGGGCTGAAGAGTGACTCTCCTCTCAGGCTGCAAGGGCTGCTGGCCAGCCATGAGCAGAATGCCCCAGGAGCTGATGTAGAGCCCAATTTTTTCCCCAGGAGTTGTAGCATCAAAGAATATTGGTTGCAAGAGACTCTGTCTGGAAGTCTGAGCTCCATCTTTAATGCTACCATCCAAGCTTGGAATCACTTTTGAATTGCTGCTCTTCTCAGACTGAGTGAGTTTAAGTGCCTCAAGCTCTCCTGGTAGTTCACGTGCTGGAAGTGCCTGCCCACAGTGGTGGTGCTTGCATGCTCCTTCCCAAGCTACTGAGCATTCTTATTGAATTAGGCCACCCAAAATTATGCCCTGTGCTACAGATCCGACTTCACCAGGGTTGAATAATGGCTGTAAACTGTGTTTTGAGAGGTTTAGGTAGAACTCTAGGGAGATTAAAATAAAACTTGCTAGAAGAGTAGTGCAGCCCAGGGAGAGATTACCCAGATGTTCAGGAGTCTGTGTACTTGGAGGTTCTCAAGAAAACTGAGAAGAGGCTGATCAGATTTAGTGGTGATTATGCTCTAGTTCATAGTGGGAGGTTAGACTAGATAACCTTTTGGGGTCCCTTCCAATAAGCATTTTCATGATGGCATCATTCATTCACTCTATGAGAGTTGATTTTGATTTTTAAATTCAAGGTTTCTACTTAGAATTTTTCTTTTTTCCATATTCTTAAGCAATACTCCAGAGAACTTAATGATAGAACTAAAAGATCTGTCTAAAAATGATGTTTCAAACTGATACTGTTAGGTAACTTCTGACAGAAAAAGATTTCTTGTTTGAAAACTTGTATCAGATTTTTAAAAATAACTCAGGATGTTGTCACCATTCATAATTCAAAGTCTTGTCTTGGGTGGGACAAATTTTACTAAAATAATCCATATTTTCTAGGACCACAAATCTGAAAACAGTTTTTGAGAAAGGTGGGTGCCAGTTCACAGGGTGCATACAGGCTTTGCTATGCTGGGGATGTGTTAAACTTTTCTGTAGTTTATTTTCTTTTTACAGTCCCAGTTGAAGTCTCAGTGTTTAGTTGTTATTGGTTTGTTTGTTTGTTTGGGTTTTTTTTTGTGTTTTTTTTTTTTTTTTTCTTTCTCAAAAGGAAGGACTAATTTCATTATAGTTGCAGGAAATCCCACATTGAAATCATTAGGCTTGCAGGGAATGGAAATTAAAGAAAAATTTGGTCTGGAATACTTTCAAATTCTCCCCATCCTCATAAATAAATGAATAAAAAGAAAACTTCAGAACTGTGCAGAAGTCTGTGTGTGTCTGCTTCTGCAGGAGCCAGCAGGGCTGGGGTTTTCCAGCTACCAAGGCAGAGAATTCAGTCACTGGGAAAAGTGCATGAACTGTGCCATGCCTTGGGCAGGGGGCTGGCCTGGAGTCCCTGCCAGCCTTGGCTCTTCTGCTGTGCTCCTGTGGAGTGAGCCAGGCAATCTGTTGTCTCTGTGGCCTCTTGGGGGTGAATTCCTACTGCTGTGTACCTTGGAGACAACAAACCTTAGGAGGTGAAAGATGAAAGTGGCCATTGAACTGTCTCACACCTTTTGAGTACGTTCTGCTTTACTGCACCAGGGAGGGGATTCTTGACCCTGCAAAGCAGAAGGAAGCAGCAGCTTTCCCTGGACTGTTTGTTGGGTAGGACTTGAAATACAGCACTGAGTGGGAAAGAGCAAAGTGAAGTGAGACTAAAGCAGGACTAGTGGTAGCATCTCAGGAGCAATTTAGATCAGGGTACCTGTTTCTCTTTAAAAAATAGAGCATCTTCCATACACCTTTTGGAAGTAAAGATACTGGGGGCCTTTTGTATGGGGAGTGATAATGCGAAATCTTAGCACGTTTTTGGATGGAACATGAGAAAAGACATACCAGGACTGCCAGCTTCTGGAAGAGGGAATTTGTGAAAATCAGCTAAATGGTGTTGCCTTGTTCCAAGCCTCCTCCAGCTGTGCATTGTGGGTGCTGGGAAAGCTGTAGGTGTAGAGAAAACTGCATATACCTTTTACAGATCACCTTCAATTTATACTTCTATTGTTTAGCTATGTTTCCTTATACATATTTTTTGGTTATAGTACATGAACTCGTATATGCTGCAGTTCCTTACCGTCTGTAACCATTTTCAGACTAATTTACACATACCCTTGGGGTTCCTTAGCACAACAAACCAGCCTGCCTAAAGATCTGCTTTTTGGGCCTACCTGTCTATAGAAAAAAGCAAGTTGTAGTCTGATTTTCTATGTAACAGTCACACAGTGTAAATGGAATGGGAATAATTTATTTTTCCTTTGCTGAACAAAAGATATTGTGTTTGTTCAGGAACTTCTTATTAAAAAAAAGCATATGCCAAGGAATATGTAGCAGTGAGATAACACATGCCTCAAGGAACTCTGTGAGGTACATACTTTTGAAAATATTTTATTTCTGTATTCCTTTTTGAAAAGAAGTGTCAAAATATGGAAAACCAACAGGGAGCTCTCACTAATGCACCAAACAGATTTTCTTTGCAACATATTTGCACATAGGACCTTCCAGTCAAAAAAGACATAATTAATTCCCTGGAACACTGGTTATAAGTTTCAGTAGTTTTGAAGGCAAAAAATCCAACAGGATAGAGGTAAAAATTGTAAAGAAGGATCCTTGTGTGTAAAGACTTGCACACAAAATCTGTTCCCATACATATG
The DNA here is from genome assembly GCF_000277835.1 of Geospiza fortis. Lineage (NCBI taxonomy): Eukaryota > Metazoa > Chordata > Aves > Passeriformes > Thraupidae > Geospiza > Geospiza fortis. Next base: position 166,323 of record NW_005054357.1, on the reverse strand, counting down.
CTCCTATATATATTGGATTGCAGGAATGTGACCCAAATATGCATTGTCTTTATTGATCTGGGGACAAATTGCTTCAGAATTTTAGAAAAAATCTTTCACCCTGAAGTAATAGGGAAAACATCTGCATATATTAAGTATATCTTTATTCACTGTTTAGCTATTATGGAGTCATTTAATCTCATCCTTTGATGGACATTGGCAATAACTCCTGTCCTTGATGACCTTAAATTTGCATTCAGATGTTTCTTTGGCTAACCCTGAAATAACATTTTATATGGATCCAGGATTTTTTTCCTTCTTTTTTTCCTCCCTCATCACCAATATAATTTTGGTGCAAGCATGCAGCCATGTTTCCAGAGAAATCCTCTGGGATATCTTTGTTCCAAAGCAGTGACTACAAATCATTCACCTTGATCATGAATATCTCAGGTGCCTTGTAAAACAGGAAGGGCATAGACAGATGTAGATGTATATAGATAGCTATAGATGTATGGGTGGCTGTAGGTGTATCTAGATGTATATAGATACAGGCACTGATCCATGGTGCTCTTTGCTGTTCCTTAGCCCAGCTGGTGGCACTGGTGGCCCCTGGCCCTTGCTCTGTGTCTGGGCAGTGGCAGCTCAGCAGGAGCCCTGGAGCAGGAGCCTGTGCTGGCTGCTCCCAGCTGAGCTGTCGGCCCAGTGCCAGTGTTGTCCTTGTCCTGTCCAGCCTTGCCTGGCTGTGCTGCCTCCTCGCACCTTCAGACACTCGGTGGTGACCGAAGAAGCAGAAAATGCCTTTGGGTCTTTGAGACTGCCTGAAAGGATCCTACCAAGGTGTGCAGGAGGGAAAGCCACGGCTACAGATGATGGCAGTTTTCTTATTCAGATCTTACCCAGGACTTCCTTACAGCCAAGGAATACGTCATAAATAGTGTCTAACATACTTGGGCCTCCTCTGGAACATCTGAAATATTTTGTAATGCGGATGTTTAGGATTTTCTCTTCTACCTATCTCATTTTTTGGGGGGGTAATAGCTTTCTTGGTGTACTGATCTCAGACATAAGATAAAGAAGAAATGATATTGTAAAATAATTCTTAGACAACAAGAGAGAGTTTCTTAACAAGTCTGTTTTGCAAGGCTGACTTATTTTTTTCTCCTTTCCCTAAAAAATATTATTTATATCATTTTACAAAGCCCAGGTAGTTTTAAGCAACTTGACAGTTCTGATACATCATCGTCAATAAAATAGCTGCATTGCACTCCAGTTCTCAGGGCTTTTTTGCATTTTATTTCATGTAGCTATTTATAATTTTCTGGTTTATATTTTTTTTTGTGAAGCTGACCAAAGTGTGTGGATTTTCAGTTTGTTTGCTTGTTTGTTTTACCCCCAAGCCTGGACAGTTCAGCAGTTTGACCTTATATTTCAATGTAAGTTTTTTCTTTGTTTTGACTTACTCATCACCACAGCCCTTTGGCTCTAAAGGCAGCATCTTTAAAGAAAGAATTTATACAACTGGAGGTAAAGGCTTTTTAGAGATCTCTTCTGGTACAGCACTGAGAAAAGTATCTGCTTTTCACAAACCCCTACCTGCTCTGGTAGATTCTGTAAGGCAGCAATTACTGGTCTTATTTTACCCCAATGAAACACCATTTTGTAAGATAGAATAAGACCTGGTAAACAGCAGCTTTCTTCAGGGAAAAAAAAATAAAAAAAGAACATCTCTTACACTATTGCCAGTGAAGGAAAAATAACTCTTTCATTCCCAAAGTTATTTTGCAGGAGATGTCTGAGGAAACTTCTGAGATTGCAGGATGAAGCAGCTCACAGAATTGTATTTTTGTAAGTATGATTTCAAAGTAGAGAAAAGAACTCTTCCTTTCTTCAGACTTGGCTTAGAAAAAGGAGTTGCTGTAGCTGCTCTGCAGTGTGTTCTCCAAGGATGCATCCAGCAAACTCTGAAGTTATCCTCTAGCTCCTCCTGTGCCAGGAAACTGGGGTGCAAGGAGGTGAGAGGAGCATGAGGTGTAAGTCTATTTTTTTTCCAAAATACCCTAGACCATATAAATTTGCCTCTTTTGAGCCATCCCCATCTCCAACTACTATCCAGAGATGGGAAATCTAAGCTCAGTTGTTTCAGTTCTTGAAGGAAAACAGGAAGTAATGAGTTATCCTGCAGACAGTCTGGGTCTCCTGGACTTGGTTTACCTGGTAAGCTGCAGAAACTGAGCCTGGAATGGAGGTAAATTTCCAATCACCTCTGTCAGTTTCCAAGTGTGCTCCCTCTTGCCATGGTGCTCTGCCCTACTGCCTTGGCATGGACAGAGACATCGCTGATCCTTGAGGCGTGCTTTTAGGAAGAGCTGAACACTTGTGGGAAGTGTGGCATGAAACCACACTGATTAACTACAGCTACCTTTCCTCAGTTATGATCTGATTTGTATTAACAAAAAAAAGTGCAGCCAGTTCTGAAGCTTGTTGCTGATTAAAGTGCACAGTGGAGTTGAGGGGGAAGAGTTTCCATACTGGAGGTAGAACCTGTGCATGTAAGAAAAGCTCTCTTACTGGTGTTGAGTGTAATGGACAGAGGTGTGTGGTGAAATCTTCCCCATCATCTCCAGATTTCTAAGGCGGTTATGAAGGTTCCGTATAGCCTTTACTTTATGACAGAGATTCTTGAGTACCTTAAAAGATGAGAAATCCTTCTGAGTTAAATGATGTATTCAAAAGTTTAAATGTGGACGTGTTCAGGTTCAATAATATTTTCTTGACTGTGTACAACTAATAAATGCACGCAATATTCATACTGCTAATGTGTTAAGCAATATTTAACAATCTTGCCCTTTATTTGGTCTCTTTGTTTAAATCTTACGCCTGTTCAGCAGTTTAAATTATCTTTAAATAATGATTAAAATTCATATTTGGAAAACAGACTTAGGAAGAAAGCTTGAAAAGAGGAGGTAACTTTTTTTTGAGATTCTTATGCCTTCTTTTTTCTGTTGTTTTCATTTGCCTCTTATTTTCTTATTTCAAACTAGCTGGACCTGGTTCAAATACTCATGCTATATTGATGATATTTATGGATCAAAAGAAAATGATTTCCATGGCAACTGCTCCAGGTTTTGAGCAAATATCAGCTTTGAAAGTGCTTTTTCTCATTTTGGTTTTTATTTTGTGATTATTAGATTAACCCCAGGAGGAGTTTAGGTCTCGTTTATAAACAGATAACTTAATTTGAAGAAGAAAAGCAAATTTCAAAATAGAATGGAGTGTTCAAGATATCAGATCCAGCAGCAGAGTTCTATCAGATTCTTGCTTTGTCCTTGAGTGTTTAAGCTACTACAACTTCTAAAAAGCAATTTTTAGCATAGAATATGATGTTGTTTATAATCATGACATTTCATAGTTTCTGAATAAGTGTTCTGAAAGAGTTATTCATATTTATAGTGTCCCCTGGCTGTCCATTTGCTGGTGCTGCATACGGTGTGGGTGGATTGAGGGTGACAATGTAGCTGTGAGGTGAATTGAGGGATAAGTGCTCTGAATGGGGAGATTGCTCTGTAAGCACTGATGATAATAACTGAACCTGATTGTTGCTTGCATGTAGCAAAATGCTCTGGGACAAAGTTTTCCCAGTTTGAATGCCTGCTCTGCCTGCATGTTAGCTCCTGCCTCTTGCAAATCTCAACCCTGAAACAGCTGTTAATAGCCCTGTTGTCAGTGCACACAGCATTGGATTCTTCTAAACAGTTGGCATTTATTGCCTACTATTATAAAAATGCATCTAATTGAGACATTCATGAAGTACATACTGAATTTTGATAATTTAATTAATTGCCAAGAAGTTATCAATACTAAAAAATGATGGACCCATGACTTTAGAGAGGAAATTATTCATGCTAAGTCTCAGTTTTTACGACTGTGGCTCAGAACTGCTGCTGTGTGTGTGTGTGTTTATGCATTTACACACACGCACCTGCATGATTGTGGGAATACCCCAGTTGTTCAATGTAATATCAGTTCATTATTCCTTGGCAATGGTATCTCAAGGAATGGGGTAGGGAACTCCTAGGGCACAAGCGAATGTAATTATCCCACGAGTAAGTTTCAGCTATGTGTCACAATACATGGTCATGAGAAAGCAAAACTCAGGCTGCACAAGCATTTCCTCATTCTCTTGTATGTAGCGAAAAATGTATTTTAGAGAAAAAAAATAGGGCATTGGTTATGAGCAGCAGAACCTCCCCATGTGTTATTGGCAGGGTTAGAAATCTTAATTTTGGGCATAATAATAAAGCAGAGCCAAGGACAGGGGGTTTGATCTCTTCAAGGATCCAGTCTATAAATATGCTGCTTAGGTTGTGGGGAGCTACAATATTGGCTAATTTGGGTCACCAGCCTTTAAATACATGTGGTATATGCATGTGGTTTATAGGATATTAGGGGAAAATACTTAGAATACTTTTCTCCATATTTTTCTATATCACCACCCACACTGTCAGCTGCTGTCATATTTTTCTGGCTTTGATACTGTTATTCATTAAAGAAAATAACAGATTAAAGTAACTTTGGCTACTCAGCTTCTGTAGTCTTGAAGTTCCTCTGTTTGTGGTATCATGTGATGGGGAAGTCCTGGCTGCTAACACTAGTGTTCTCTGAAAAGCCAGACAGCAACAGGCCTTTCCAGTTTTGGTTTCTAATTTTATTTATTACTCTGTTCCTCAGAGAGCTAGAGCATGACTATATTTACAATGCATTTATTTTCTCATACTTACACAGAAGTGGAAATGGTAAAAAAATGCCATGAATTTTTCTCTATTCTCTTTTGCTTTGTGTGGATGAACCAGGCTGTTGTGTTCCTATGGGGGAGCCTCCGGTACTTACAGAGCATTTTGTCTTTGCTAGACCCAGATCCTGCTTTGAATGCAGTCAGGTTACACACACCACATTGTAGAAGCTCAAGCAGATTGCAGCTAAGAACTGAAAAAACTGACCCTAGTGTTTTGGTTATCACTGTTTTACTAAATTTCACATTAATTATGGTATTAGAACAAAAGATAATCAGAGGAAGCTGTCCAAGATTTTAACTGGAAGTGTGAAATCAAGATGACTAACGTCTCAGGTGTCTGCAGTCAAGCCCCACACTGCACTGAGTACCTTATGATTTTGACCCATCCATGCAAATATACTCTGATTTGGTGCATTCTCAGCAAAAGTTTTATAAACTCTAGTCAATCTATTAAAGATCAAGAGTTAAAAGGTTTTACTAGAATGAAGAGGCAAGAATTTTCTTTTTTGCAGATTCTTCACTGATAAGCATGTTTCAAGACTCTGAACAGGATAAAATAGATTGTGTTTCTTCATGTGACTATGTGAATACTTCTCATAGTTCTAGTTGTGAACTACTTCTGGCTTTTTTCAATAGGTTACTTTCTCATGCTTTGTAAAAACAAGAGCAGGTTTTATACAGCTTTTTTAGGATGTCTTCTTTAGAGATGTCTTTTTAATATTTGAGAATTGTAAGTAAAATTATGCATAGACATACCTGGTTGATTCAGTCTGTATATTTTGCATACTAATTTTATCCTACCAGAGCTATTTTATTCTACTGAATTACCTTTGATGTTTGTAGAAGTGCTGAAGTAAAACTGCTCTTTCCTATCTCAGGAGCTCAGTAACTTCCACAGGGATGCTCCATGGGGTGCCTGCACTTGTAGCTCCTTGTAGGATAAGGGAGAATTACACACCCATAGCACCTTGGTCATGTCAGGGATACCCTGGTACTCCTCTTTTTTCCAAAGTAAGCCTAATTTGTTTGTTTCCTTGCTACAGGGTAATGGTTTTGAATCTTTTTGAAAAGGTTCCCTTGTTCCCCAAATACATACAGATGTCTTGTTTTCTAAGACATCTGTAAACTAGTTGTTTCACCCCTTGCTAGCTTCTTGTTGAGAAACTGCCATTTGCTCACAATGGAAAATGTTAAGTCATTTTGGATTTGCCAGATGAGGAAAGGGAAGGGAGAAAGCCCCATAACAGAAATAACTTTTATGAGGGTGAGCCAAGACAGGCATTTAACTCCTCTTCATCATATGGTTTTATTATGTAATACCTTAAATACAGAAAAGGAAAGCAGGTGGCAGTCAAAGAGCAGGAGAGGACACCAGCCACTGGAGAGCAGGACCATGTTGTCCTTAGTGGAGATTATGAAGGAAGGAATACAGCCACAGATCTCATACGATTAACAGAGGAGTACAGGGCTCACCCAAATTTGAGATTGTTAAGAGCAGATAGTAGGTTCACACCTTATGGCATCTTCTTTCCCCTGCTCTATATCTCTCTCTCCATGTTGTTTCAAATACATTTTCCTGTGTGGCCCAAGGCCTTCTGTGATTTCTTTCTCCCAGGTATTGGCTTTTCTATTACTTTTTGCTTTCTCTTTTGTTTTAGGTTTAATGTCATCTAGATGTTAGTGTAAAATAGGCTGAGATGGCTGTGTTTTTATGAGTCATAAATTGTTACTTGTCCTGTTTATGGCAGTGATGAGGGTATGACAGTAGGTATGTTAGACAATTATAGACAAAATTGTTTGGATTCTTGTTGGTTCTGGCAATGTACAGGTTTAAATTGCTATCAGTAGGTCATATGAACTAATAGTTCAGAATTTAAAAATAAATAATATTAAAAGAACATTACTTAGAGTTCTGGAATTACCTGGAGAATCTGACTGTGGAGGTGCTGTTTCACATTGACAATATGTTCTCATTTACAGCCCGACAAGTCTCCAAGTTACCATGTTTTCAAAAAGGCAATATTTTACTGGCTTTAGATATTTCTATGTGTTAGATTGAGGTTAGCTTCATGTGAGATAGCCAATTGTTTGAGCTCTTGTGATGAGGAGCTAAGGACAACACAGTTTGTTTAGTTATAATAGCAGCAGTGATACAAGAAACATCAGCTCATGGAAGTCAGTGTCAGGTCTGCATTTTCAACACATGCCCTGGAATCTCTGCTGTCTGTCTTTGCATTTACTCTGTGTTTGTGCTATTGAAAATCCCTTTACATCACTGTGTTGTTTTACTGGTAAGGTTGCAATGAGGCCAAAGGACTTAATTCTCCAGGCTGTTAAGCACTTTTACTGTTGTGCTATATACCCTCAAATTCGATTGCTTTTGAAGTTTCTATTTTTTTCTAGTTTTGAAGATTCTGTTGCTTTATTGAAGTACTCAATGCCATGTGAGATCCTACCATTCTAGAAAGAAATGCACTCAAAGTGTTTTTCAGTTCTCTGATAAAAGTCTCTATGGCCCGTGGAAGTGCCAGGTACAATTATTATTGATATTCAGGCACCATACCAGTAGCATCTGCTACTGCATTTCACATTCCTGAAAAATGTAGACAAATGGTTCTCTGTCACCAGAGAACAGAAGGTTTTTACGGTCTCTATCATCACACACTTTTTACCTGTTACTTGGCTCTTTGTCAAAAATAATACTCCCAGCTTCATTCTGAGACCTTGATAGGTGGAAGATTTTATTTAAGAGCTAAACCTAGAAACAATGATTTTACAAAGATGACATTCCTATTCACTTTTCCTTCTCCTAAAGCACAAAGTCTCCATGAATAATTATCCTAGTAATAGTTTTCAGTTTTGACATAGCTGGAGGTTGTTGAAATTTATTTGAACTTTTTGCAAGAAGTAGCCATGTTTGAAAATTTTAAATTAACTTTCTCAATATGATCTAGACATGGAAATTGTGTCATGCTGTCTTTTGTAATACAGGTGAAGACAGTAGTCACCTTGTCAGGTCCAGCTGTGAAGCCAATTTTTTTGCAGACCGAACACTGATAAAAGGGACTTTGCAACTCAGTTATTTCACTCACAGGAAAATTGAGCCACTGCCCCAGACTCTTTCTCTGGTCAGTGGAGACGGGAAGCAAGTCCACAGGGCACTTCATCCCCTACAAAAAGACCTTTTCTAGGATGGAGTGCACTCCTCTTCCTAGAGGAGTTTTCCATGTTGAAATATAATCAGAGTTGGCTCTTAGCCTAAAATCATGTATTAACTCAACCAAATTATATGTTTTTGGCACCCTAGTGGAAGTGGATTCTAACTAGCCTTTATCTCTGAATTGTTACTCAAGCAAACCTTTAAGGGAATTGTTCCTGATTAATGGTTGCAGGACCAAGATCTGTAAGAATCTTTGTAGGAGAGAGTGTGATCTCTGCTGCTTTAATGAGTTTTAGTTCTGAGATTCATTATAGCTGAGCTGGCCTTATGAGTGCCCCTGAAAAATGAGTTCTCTCTGAGTGTGCTGCCAGCATGGAGCTGGATAGGTATTTGTGTGGGGCTCCTGAAAAGATACTTCTCTTTTTTTTTCCCTCAAAGTGGACTCCACTTTTGTTTCTTTCAGCATGACTCTTGGTCTTCCTTTTGTAAAATGTGTGAGAAACAGGGCTAGAAAAATGTGATTATATTTTTGGCTATGTAAATCAGAGTAACTTCACTGAGTGAAAACACTGTTCTACTGTTTCATTAAAAGATAAAAGGCATGATTGAGGTCTTTCTTTACACTTCTATGTATCATTCTCCAGCTCAGGAGACTTGTTCTTGTAGCAATACTGTAAATAGGGAATCCTCTGCACATCTACTTTCTTCTGTTGATAGAGCTGAAGTAGGCTTGCCAAGAGGATGTACAAATAATTTGTTAGAAATGTTGGATGTTTGAATAGAAGGTAACTGAGAGTTTAATCCAAATTTAGAATTTATCTGTACTGTAAGTGTAGTCAATTTATTAGAAGTATGTGTGAAAATTAGAAAAAGGAAAAAGACAATTTTCTTAGAAAATGGTGGGGAATTTTGTTCTTTAAGGTGCTGACCTTTTCAAAGTAGCAACAAATCTTCATGGCATGGCAAGTTCTTAGATCTCCTGAGTTTTATTCTCTTTTTACTATTTCCTTTTCTTTTAATAGGTGTTTTGGATCTTAGCAATAGGGTCTCAAATGTTAGTTTTCATTTCAGAAGCAGTTGGTCTGGAATGAGAAAGACGAGAGGGGTCACTCTAATTCCTTTATTCCTCTTGTACTCTCCTGTACTCCCTCTCTCTTTTCTTCCCCTCCCCACCTAGTTGTTTCCTTCTTCAGAATCACAGAAGGACTAGGTTGGAAGAGACCTTCAAGATCGAGTCCAACCCATGCCCTAACACCTTAACTAAACCATAGCAGCAAGTGCCATGTCCAGACTTTTTTTGAACACATCCAGGGATGGTGACTCCACCACCTCCCCCGGCAGACCATTCCAATATTTTATCCTTCTTTCTGTGAAAAACTTCTTCCTAATATCCACCCTATATTTCCCCTGTTGCGGTTTAAGACTGTGTCCTCTCGTTCTGTCAGTTGCTGCCTGGAGAGAGGGGCCAATCCCACCTGAGCACAGCCACCTTTCAGGGAGCTGTAGAGAGTAATAAGGTCACCCCTGAGTCTCCTTTTCTCCAGGCTGAACACCCCCAGCTCCCTCAGTTGCTCTTCACAGGGCTTGTGTTCCAAGCCCCTCACCAGCCTCCTCCACTAGAATTGCCATTCTCTCTGAAAGAACACTGACAAGGAACTTGCTGATCATCTTTCTGCAGTACATAGCCTGTTGGAGATGTCTCTGATTCAGGCTTTATACCATGAAGCACAGTGGGGATTTTCAATCTCTAAGGGCTTGCTGTCTGCTGAAAGCAAACAATGTGTTTGTGTGCACCTTGTTTTTTTTTTTTGTTTTTTTTTTTTTTTTTTTTTGGTATCATTTTTTTTTGGTGGTTTTTTTTTTTTTGTATTTGTTATTACAGCGTGCTTTTTAGCACAATGTGTTACTGTTACAGCTGTGTGAACTTGACTTTTTGAAATTCTCTTTTATTTTTAAACATCCTGTCATGAACAACTTCATCCTCCATCACTTAGTCATGTAAGGATGTTTTGGGTTTTTCAGCCTCATTTAACATCAGCTTAGCACTTAGTTTGTACAGGATCTGTACTCCTCTATCAGGAGACAATCGATCTCTCCTGTCTCAATGATGTTTTGCTGAGATTTGAAATTTGGATTTACACTTGAGTAAAAATGTCAGCTGCTGAGGGCTGGGAGAGACTTGGGTCCTGCAGCTTTCTAGATGGAGCCTTTCTAGGTTTCTAGAGCCTTTATAAAGTTGCCTACTGCAATAATCACGTTCACATGGTGCTTTAAATAGAAATTAGATATTTACTTTCTTACTCCCATCCTCTTGGTTGTCTTTTATGTCCAGGGAGGCTGTGTGGCCAAACTCACTTTGCAAAGCAGTACAGTTAATTTCCCTTAAAAGAGTGAATGGAAAAGATTATTCTTTTCCCTTGACAGCTGCCTATAACAATGTCTTTCGTAAGGTTCCCTTTATTTTTCACAGAAAACAAAGACTCAGTGCTCAGAGCATCTCAATCACAAGATGTAGATGTAGTGTTTTGAATGGGATCTTAGCTCTGTCCAGTTCTATTTATTGCAGTGGTTTCTAGCTGCTTCCCTCAAAACTATTCTAGGTGAGAGTGGCATAGTTAAGAAGCACCTGTGTGTGTAAAACTAGAATTTGTAGTGCTGTTTGCAATTTCTTGGCCAAGAGACTTGTAGGAATATCTTTGTATGTACACATGAACAGAAACACACACATGCATGCCCAGTCTCTGCTCCCAACTGTCACTCCTTAAACTTGGGTTCTTTCTGTCCTCCTTTGTTGCTGTGTTAGAAATGTCTGTTCTTCAGCAAACTGTCAGGAGTGTCATTTTATAAGCTAATTGGAGACTACAGAAAGGAAAAAAAAAAAAATCTTTAAACATTGATGGACCTAGATGGTCAAACTTCAAGTCTTTCTACCTGTATTAGTCTAACAGATGACTTCATTTTTCTGGACAGAAAATTAAATGCTTCTTCACCCACATAATTTACTAAATTGACAGAGACACCAGAGGGACAGTGTGTATTACCTAGTTAAGAGATGCTGAACAGAAAGAATTACTTTGAAAGGTGTTTCAAACAAAATAATGATGACATACCAGCAAACCTCAAATTGTTCATGGGAAGGAATTATCTGGATCCCTTTATTTTAATACTTATTTTTTAAAATCATGTTATCTCTCTGCTATCAGTGCTATACATAAACCAGGTATCTTGTGAAGGATGCTGGCTAACTGACTTACAGGAACACTCTGAACTCAGGTTTGACTAGACTTTCATCAGTATTACTATTTATTCAGATTGTTGTTGTCCTAGTCTTACACTTTGCAAATACAAAATTTGATATAAATGAGAGAAATCCCTGAACATTTAATTTTGTCTTCTGATTTTAAAATACAAGATATTTATAGAAGTACTTCAAAAGAACTATTATTTCTCTCCTTCCACCTCACCTGTAGTAATAGTATGTAATTTAGTGTTAATCTAGGGAAATCTTGAAGCTGTCTGATTTTTCAGAGAGCAAGTGGCCTTCTTTTGGCACAAATGTGATATCCATGCATCGCCATCAGTCTCGAAAAGTCTTAATCATTATTTAGAGTAGCAAGCAATTTGCAGTGTTCATACAGTTGTAGCATAAAAACCTGTAAAATCAGGTATGGTTCACAAGATGTGAGCTGTGAAAATGAGCAGTATGATATGAAAGAATAAAAATCCTTGTATTTCGCAGTTCATCTGTCTTCTAATGAGCAATTCAATTAAGTCTGGCCTTGTTAAGTAGGTGCTTGAAAAATAAGTCAAGTGATGCAGTAATTAGGAACAGAGAAAAGCAAATCCCTCCCTCTTTTAAATGAGAATCAAAATATTTGTGGAGAAGTTACTATTGTGGAGCTTTTTATACATATTCTAAAATCCTCAGGTAGCTAAATTGAGGAAAAACCCAGAGTGCAAAAATACAGGGTTGTAAGCCTTGAGAAGGCATTAAATGCAAATCCATCAGTATCTCAGTTTCAAGACTCCACAGGGGAATGATTTAAAGAATATGTAAGTTTATAATAGGAACAAATTATACTTCTTCCAGATTGTAAGCAAATTGAGCATAAAAGGTGAATAATGGCATTTCACACTGGGTATTTGTTTCCAATTAATGCAGAAAACTTAGCCAGCTCTAAAGTAATAGATGATATTTAAGTTAGACATTAATAATGAAACTGATTTCTGGACAGTGCATCTGATCATGAGAGCATTTGCTTTATTTAATTGACAGCTTACTGGTTTGCCCCACACATTTGGTTTTGCTCGTGGTCAACAATTTTTTCTCTAGGACAGCACCATTAAGTTAAAGAGCAAGAGCAGAATGCAAGAGGCAGCGCCTACAGTGTTTGACAGAGTGGCATTTGGTTCAGCTTGAGCAGTGTCACAGGAGCTGAGAGCTCATTTACCGTTGCCATTTGGAATTTGTAAGGCAATCTGTAAAGAACAGCTTCTGTCCAAGTAACTTGTCTGTTTTGTAAAATTCCACTTTCTTCACCAGTGAGAGACTTGGTCTTTAGTTTATCTGCCTTTGTCTTTCTCACTGTCACTAGTGTCTGCTGTGGAACACTCTCAGTCGAATTTATACCTGTGGAGCCTGTCCCTGTCACAGCTTTACTGAGCATCACCTTTAAAAACCTTGAAAAGGCTGTCTTGTGTCCCAGCAAAGAGTTACCTGGTGGAAAAAAGAAAATTAGCAGGTCTTGATATTGGACTGTTCCAGAGACTCCCTCTGTCAGCTCCTGCTGTGCATTGACCGATTTATAAGAACAAATTATGTGTTTAAATGTGTTGATTAACATACTGGGTGCACAATCTGGCAATTCCAGTGATTTCTCTGCAGCAGGAACTGCCTAGAATTGACCAGATTGAACATAAATAATACAAATTAGTCAGTAGAAACTGTTTTTTGCAGGAATGGGGAACCAAAAAAAAAAAAAAAAAACCAACTGCAAAACTCACCCAATGCACAACAGCTTTCAAAGACAGAAAGTAAAGTTTTGTTGTTGAAGCCTTTGGGAATCACTGTGTCAGTAATTTCAATGAGACAGAAAAGCTTGTTTCATGTAGATGAGAAACAGCTCAAGCAGCTTGACTTGTTTCCTCTGTGAAGTGTTTCAGATTACTTACATTTTTATGGGCGTTCTCTTTTCCAAATGTATCTTGCACTACCACTGTGATGGTTGACTTCTGATCCTTTGGGAAGAAAATTGCATAAAGTCTCTTATTATTAACATCTAATTGATATTTTATTCATATCATTTATTTTAATTGCAGGGCTTGAATGGCATTTAAGCAGCCATTGTTCTCCCCATGCTGTGTGTTATCAGGTACATGGGCATGCTACATTACAGTGAGTTCATTTAAAGGAAGATGATTCCGAACAGGGAAAGAATGTTTGCAGAATAATTTGGTACAGTGGGATTGCCAAATGGATTGTGAGGTGGTTTGGGTGTTTCTAATCATATGAAGTCAATGTAATGTCATTAAGATGCTTAGGATAATCTGTACTAGAGACTTAATAAGGAAATCATGTATGGTGTGGGACTTAGACATAACACAGTCCCTGACTGCTGTGCTAAAGTGTTTTGACACTACACTGAAGCATCAAATCTATTTGATTCTTGCTCTTTCTTCTGAAATTATTACAAAATACTATTAGTGATTATTGTACTCTGAGCACTTTGTTGCTAGGCACTGCCTTGAGCCTGGTGGTAAATTCCCCATATATCATCAGCTAGATGAGATTTTTATTTTTTTGGAAAACATAGTCCAATTTGTAAAGCAGAATTACTCTGTAGAGTAACTCTGTAGTGATCAAAAATTGGAAGCATCACCATTATTGGCTGTGCTTTTCTGTTTTCTTTGTGGACAGATCTTCAGTTTCCTTTTCTACTGGGAAAGAAGAAAACTGCTTAAAAGATAAGAACTTGATTGTAAGGTTCAGATTTGATTGCAAAACTACTTAAAACAGCAACATAATGGCAGTGACAGAAATGCCAGCAGCAGTGATAGAATAGCTGAGGAAAAGTGAATAAATAGTTGCTACTCTCCTGTTTCTTTTTGAGATTGAATTAATGATGGCATCATCATGCTTCTCAGGAACAAAAGGTGGAAGTTCTGTGTTTCACTGTGATGCTGATAACCCAAAAATAGTAAAGGGAGTGGAGTGTCCTGGAGTTGCTGTAAATGGCTCACCTGTGCAGGTGAGGTGGGCAGCAGGTAAATAGCATCCTGCTGTCCCTGGCAAACTTCTGTGGTCACATGCAAGTGGTTTGTGTGTTTGTGAGTGAGCTATCCTTGGGCACAGTAATCACCCCTAGGCTTTGCACTTTGTAACCATACCTCTCTGAAAGAGGGTGGTGCTGAAATGACACCTTATCTTTGGATTTTAACACCCAGTTTGTGCATCGTGCCTGAGGTTGATTTTTCCCTCTGGCAGCTGGTGAGGCATCTGACCAGAATGCCTTTTTCTGTCAACCCATCCTTTTGTTTTTTAACTTCCATGAGCAAAATATGCTGACATTATGAAAATGATAAAATTTTTCGCATGAGTTATTACTGGAAGGTGATAATTGTTTTATCAATACCAGACACAGTCAATTGCATTTCAAATGCCTTCAGAGCACATTATCTGATCACTCTGTCAGGCAGCTTTGGTTAGTGTGTGTGTGTTATTAGCAGCAGATGTGTAATCATGAATAACTTCCTTTGCTCAGGAGTGTCTGAGCTTTGAGCTCAGCTCCCAGTGTGAACCAGGTTGTGGTTTGGGAAAATGTGTAGGAAAATTACTGGGGAGGAGGACTTCCCTATGGTCCACAGCTGACACTGCAGCCAGTTCTGGAGGTTGTCTGAAAAAGTGTCCCTCCAACAATAAAATGGGAAGGTTGTCAAATAGCTGAGGAAATGCTGACATTTCTGTCACTCCTCCTGCTCATTCAGATTTGTGTATTTGGCAGAACTGAGTGGTTTTCTTTGTTTCCCAGTAAAATCTTGATACTCCTTGACTGTTTCTGAAGGCTTGCCCCAGCATGGGTGATGTGCAGAGACCCTTTTCTAAAGGTTCCCACTGGCTGATGTATTGGCTTCTAAAAAATGTCTGTCTCTGGTCAGTTCTTGGTTGTTAGAGTAGCAAGTATGCTAATGAAAGTGAAGTCTCCCATCCTTTGGCCAAAAATTATGCTTTTTGAGGGCAATAACCCTCAAAAATTTATTACTCTGCTAACTGTCTGTATGTGTATACAAAAAGAAAGTCTCTTGTAAGGTAGTGAATACTTCATGCGGTGGGGTGACAATGAGCATGCTCTTGTCTAGACAAATACTCTTCTGTGGTGCTTCAAAGAGCAACAATGTAAAGTAACCCGTTCAAAGTATATGTGAAAATTTAAAGCCAGTTAGGAAGCTTAAGGAATGAATTTTTAATAGAATTAAGTACTGAGAGCATACTTAACAAAACTAACCTTTTGCCCTAGCACAAAATAGCAGTGTCAGATAAGATCACTAGAGGTAGTGGAAGACAGTGCCCAAAGTAATACAGGATTTTGCATTGTAAGGTAAATGGTTGGTTTGGGCTTGTGGTGGTTGTGTCATTGATTTGGTGCCTGCCCAGAGTGACAGAATCCAAGCTGGCAAACAGCACTGCTGCTCTAACAGCCGGGCAGGAGAGGCTCTCTCACCTTCTCTGCTGTGCTTGAGAGCTGCAAAGCCATCTGCCCTGGACCATCAGAGTGCAGGCTTAAAAGAAAACTACTTTTTGTTTGTTTTATTAATAAAGCAGGCTTTATTAATCTGCCACAGTTAAATGCAGATGCTTCCAGACTTACCTGCAGTGCTGTGTTTCATCAACCACGTAGCAGCAAACACATGTGAGGAGCCATAGACTGGTGGTGTGTACTTGTCTCTGAGTGACTGCACTTAGAACTCTGATGTGCCCGCACCTGACTCTTTGCTTAAGCAGTGCTCACTGCACTGTTGAGGGATGTTTGTTTTCTTTTAGACTACTTTACAAACCTTAATTAAATGCCTGTAAATTGTGATTATTTAAACTTCAGCCAGAAGATTTAGGCACAGATGGAATTTGAGCTCTTTGGGCATACTAAATTTATTTAAAGTTTTGGTTTTATTTTTCTGTATTTCTTGCACTCAAAAAGTGGAAGACTGTCTCTGAAAAAAAAAAGGAACAATCTAAAGTGCAGTCTGGTAAAATTAAGGCTGTCTGAAACTAAGGATAGAGCATGGCAAAGCCATTAATTTTCTGTGTCTAGTGATTCCAGTGTTCTTAGTGATTTTTAGGTGAAATCTGAAAATAATATGGTGTTGTATTTGCAATAGATATCGTAGCCTTTTCTTTTCATCAAAAAAGGAAAATAGACAGCAACTCATCATCTAAAATTTGTGTGGCATAGATAGAGGAAGTTTGACCTGATTAGGTTATATTTTATACTTTATGACTCAAGAACATCAGCAGCTATCAGCCTCTTGTTTTCAAAGTTTCAGCTCTCTCAATTTAAAAATTAAGACCCATGTGAAAAAAAACATAAGTTTCATTTTAGTTATTTATATAAATCAGAGCTCCTAACAATCACTTGCAACCCAGGGTCATTTCCAAACAACTTATTGTGTGAGTCATGAAATTCTTTCTTTTTGAATTATTTCAGATTTCTTTCAGAAAATTAAGGAAGATGTACTCTCTAAATTAAGTTTACATAGAGAGTTTGGAGATTTTTCCAGGGGAAATATCACAGTAGTTTCATAGCAGAGCTCCATGCATAATACCTACTTTTAGTGCATGTATCTATTAATTTTATAGACTTCTAGCTATTATTTTGAGGAATATACAGTAAAATGTGACTATGTCTCTATGGATTGCATTTCTGCTTTTCACATTAGATTAACTTTTCAACATTAGCATGGATACATCTTTATGCTTTTGTTCCTTTACTTACTGTGTCCACACAATTAAAAAAACAAAAAAAAAAAAACCAAAAAAAAAAAAACCAAAAACAACTCAACGAAACCAATAACACTTAACTGCAATCTGAATACAAGAACTAAAAGAACTAAAAGATGTGCTGTGCTTCAGTAATGGCTGGAATTTTAACTGATTAGATTCCATGTATTTAATGAAAAATAGAGAAGGTGGATACCATGACACTGGTCACTTCAGCTGTTTCACCAAATAATTACCATGACAAAATCAGAGGTTTTAAACAACATAGGAAATATGTTCCTGGGTCATCTCAGTGCACTCCTGTGCCCCAGTGTGCTGTCCCCAGAAGTGCCATCAGAAAAGGTTATTCAGTGTTTTGTTCTGGATGCTTTCTGCAGCCTATTTCCTCATAGTCTTGCAGCATCCAGTAAATAGCTTTAGCAGACTGAAAATTTGAACAACATTCCTAATGTTTGAAAACCAAAACTCACCTCCCAGCTACTTTCCTGTGCTTGCTCTTGTTTGTTTTTTTAATTTTTTTTTTATTTTTTGATGTTTCATGGTCCTTTGCTGTCATGTAGAGATGCTCCCTGTTCTCAGGGAGGGAGAAGACAACAGCACTGGGGCTGTGTACCCTGGCTGAGAGTTATGGGGTGCAGTTCAGCTCTCAGTTTGTGTGTTTGTCTCAGCATCATGGGGCTAATAGAAATTAGCTTTACTGATAAAGTATTTAGACATTACTTTTACTTAGAAACTCTATAATAACAGGGACAAAGAAATGCAAATGGTATCTCATTCTTTTCCAATATTTCAAGTAAATGGATCAGTATTCCAAAGACATGAAAACATTAAGCTGTCATTATATTGAAGTGTAACCAGGTCCTTCACATTGGAAACATTTAATATATTTGAATGGGTACAGATACAGATAAAGCTGTAACAGAGAAAAATGCGATATGAGGAGATAGAAATAGGAAAATGACATTAAATATTGAAAATTAAAAGAGGAGAATTAAATATGGAGAAAATCCCCTTTAAAGAACTGCCTGTTCTTAAGCAGATGGGAAAAAAATTGGAGAAAGACAACTTAGCTGGCTCCAAAATATCAACTCACATCCTCCTTTCTGTCATGAATAAGGAATATTTTATTCATTTTTTTCTAGGAAAGCTACCTAAAAATATGTAATGCTTAGGCTTGAATATATAGTTAGGAAGTACCATTCTGTGGAGCCTTTCATGGACTGGGTGCTCTTAATGAGTCCATGCAGTGCTGGTGGGGTGACAGTGCTGGCAGGATGAACTCTGTGTCTGGCTGAAGGCCTGAAATAGTCTGGTGTTTTAGCTGTGCAGTGGGAATATGGGAGAAAAAGGAAGTGACTGATAAGCAGCCAGATAATAGACTGATGATCACAATGCCAGAAATCCATCAAAAAGAAAGCAAAAGTTTGCACTAGGCATGTGTGGTCTCGAATGAGAAGCAGCGCAGGAAATATCTAAACATGACAGGAAAAGAAGCATGAATTGATCACATTGTGCTTTTAACGACTGGAGTACACCTGCATGCTCTACTTCCAAGCAAAATTAACTGATTTAAAGATGTGTTTCAGTTCAATTGTAGAATATACAGGAGAAGTTTTAGTTAATGAAGAATTTGTGATTAAAGAATTGATTACGTTATATAGACGTGAGGTGTGGGCTGGATTCTTTACATTTCTATACTGTGTAGTTAATTTCCCCTGAGAGCAACTGAATGACTTCTCCAAAGTCATACAAAGTAACCTTCTTTCTGTCACAATTAACACTTGGTTTAAGCATGACGCTGCTTTGGTCTGAAGTAATAGCTGACTTTCAGAAGTTAAAAGATGACTATAGATTTGATAATATTTTGATTTCTACATTCATAACAATCAATTTCTGTTCCTCTACCTCTCCCAGGGACTGCTGTTTTGATGTTTTGGGATTTGGCAAAGAGAAACAGGAAACTGAATAATGGTGTGTACCCATTTTTGTGAGGCTGCAGTTCCTCCAGCCCTCATTGAGAAGCACCACCAAAGCTGAGGTTAGGTCAGGCTGCTCAGGAACACTTGAGGTAGGAAAACTCCAAGGTGGGTCAACATCACCTCCCTTGGCACCTGGTTCACTGTTTGTCAGAAAGATGTTTCTTAGTTGTTAAGCAGCCTAAGGAGGACATTACAGGTTCTCACAGCGTATTCCAGTAGTTTTCATTTTGTGGCTCTCTCAAGGACTTCCTGGGTAACAAGAATCATTTAAATGTTCGGAGTATTTTATGTTGTTTGCCCTTTTTATTAAATGTCTTCCCTAAACAGGTGTATCCCTACCCTGTCTATCTTAAGCAATTGGAAATCAGCTCATGCCTGCCTCTTTTTCACTGGTTTAGTTGGAGGGTTGGAACAAACAACCTTTGGTGAAATAGGATTTTCAGACTTTTATTAAAACTTTGTAGTTATGCAAGCTAAGAGAGGGATAATCAAATTTCATACTTAATGCCAATATGCTGATCATGACAGGAGTTGAGGAGAAAGTTTTCTTTGGATTTAGGCACGAAAGATCTTGCTGCTCTTCAGTTTCTGTGTAGACTTCATGGAAAGGTTAGGTTGCTAATAGATGAAAGCTACTGGATTTGAAGGATCTCATTACCAAATCCTGGACACTCTTCCTCAAGTCCTCTGCTTGTTCACAGCAATACGATGGAGTTTCCTGAGCTTCACAGAGGTCACTTTTACATTCTTTGGAAGTGAAGGAAGTTCAGAGTATGCTTTTAATGAGCAGTGCTGCAGTAAGACAGGTGTAGAAAGGAATGCTCAACACATGTCAGATACTGCTGTGTTTTCCAAGCAGACATCTCCAGGAGAGGGGAAGGAGGTGATCAAGGCACCCTTCTGCCTCCACAGTGGGCAATGAACTTGCTCCATTCTTAGTGTGGAAAAAAGGGTTCCTATGACCCCTAGCATCACTGCATGTCATGAATTGTGCGTTGGAATTTGAATTACAATCTTGAAACCAGTGACGTTCTCCAAAAGGGGAAGTGGCAGATCAATATTGATTGAGAATTCAGAATTCCATCACAGACAGTGATGTCATCTCACTAGGTGGTGCTACAGAATCATTTTGCCTAGAGAGAGCAAAAATGTGCTTTGTGTGATGATTAATGGCTACTATATTTCTGAGAAAAAGCTGAATTAGATGCTAGACTTCTTAGCTGAGGAAGTTATGGGGTTTATACTTAAAACTTTTGAATACATAGAATCTGAACTGTAATAAATTATTTTAGCTGAGAAAGAGTTTAAGAAATATAAGATGCCTATTTTCAATCTCAGATTAAGGAATAAGGTAAAAGATAAAAAATAAGAACAACAAAGAGAAGGCAGAAAAGGGTGAAACCATGCTTGCTATGAGCAAATATTTTCAAGGTTTTGATGGCACTCATTGTGGTGTATCACCATGATGGAGACTGACTTTTTGAAATATTTTGCTTTGGAAATACTGTTGATTTGAATTACGTCTTGCTGTTTTGCTCTTTCCTGAATATTAATGGTCAAATTTAAGAATGAGGTTTTTTTAATAGACATTTAACTTACAAAATATTCATTCATATTCTTATAAAATATGGGATGCAGAGAGCTCATTTACAAACTGGTAGCAGAGTCTGAAGAATCATTGTCCAAATCTGAAGTAGCTTCAGTACATGATGAGCATAGAAGACATATTCCCCACTGTTATTCCAAGTTCCTACCCTTATAGTTCCCAAGGGGCAGTACAACTCCCCTTGCTCTTGCCCTGAAATGACAAGGAGGAAATCTTCTGTTGCAATACAAGATTAAATGACAGGACTTTAGTTTAATCCAGATCTCTGCAAAATCAAGGGACCTAGTGCAACACATGAGCTAAAAATCAAGTACAGAAACAGGGAAAAAGTGCTTAGCAATATTATTGGCTTCAGTGAGCACGAGCCCATCAGTAATGCCACCTGGGTATGTCAGATGGATCAAACACCAAGTCAAAATATTTTGAATATAGGTCATAAGTATTCATGGCTACCTGCAGAACCTCAAAGTTCATGGACAGAATTAGGCAAAATGAGCTAAAGAGGTTGAATACTGAGAATAACACCTAAAGCTTTCATTGCAAATCCTCAAGGAGCTGGTATATTTTAGTCTCCAATCTGAATACAGCTACGGTCATAATGAGACAGTTTATCCCTTTGAGGACTGCTGCTGTGAATGCTTGGCATGCAGAACAGTCTCAGCTTTGGGTCAGCCATGACTGATTTCTATGAACCCAAAAGCTGTCTGAGGTTTCTCTGATTTAAACATGCAAACCACCCAGTGTGTTGCCAGGAGTGATTGGTATGCTGTCCTGTGTTCTCTCCTGAGAGCTCCATAAGAACATTAAGTATAGCAGAGCAGAACTAGGCAAATAATGGATTTTTTTGCTTGACTGCTGAAACAAAAGGAAAGTAAAAAGAAATTAAGATAAATAAATCAATCTGACACAGGTTTGTGGGGTTTTTTTAGAGGCACTTTGAATAATATGACTTGGAGGGAGAAATAGAACTACTTGGCAGAGTATTCTTTTTAACTCTTTAATTTTTATAAAATTAAATTTGACATAATGCTATTTGAAAGTGAAAAGTTGTGAAGTTTTATCTTGGAAGTATGTAAAATTGCTGGTATTTTCCACTATTTTTTGTTTGAAAATGGATGACATGCTTCATATAAACACGTGACATTTTTATAGACAATTCTTGCCCTTGCAAGGAGCTGCTGCTCTGTCTTGTAATGAATATGATATTCATTAATGGAACTAGAGCAGAATTCAGAATGGGAAATGGGCTATTTGAGGCAGAATTGCCAAATGGCTAGCAGTGTTCTTTCCTGCTTCATCATCCTGCTCTTATGGCTCATGCACATTGATGCATGACATGATTTCTGTGATGAGAGAAACATAGAAGTAATTTGTGTAAATGGTGTAATCTTATTGTTTAGTATATAGCTTTTTTCTCTTAAATACTCCTCTTTAAAACCAGAATAGTTTTTATTGAATAGTTTAATGTTGCACTTAGTGTTATTGATGTTGTCATAAATCATAACTATTTTGAGTTAAATATGAGGGTTTTGTTTATTTCAGTGAATATGATGTTCCATTTTAATAATCTTTTCACAAATAATCTTGCTTGTTTTTTTTCTGGGTGAATGAAGAACAACTATTCTCAGGGGAAACTGTTTTGATCTCTAGGATGTCTGGCATATTGTGCTTAAATATTTGTTTATGAACAGAATTTAGTGGAAGTACTGGAATTTAGCTAAACATTAAGATAAAGCTGCCCTAATTTTCAATTCCATTGTAAGGCAGAAAATCAGTAGAATTGGATAGAAGCCTTTATGAAGTTTAGTCACCAGGGCTAAAAGACTGGTACTCAGTGGTCCCAGTATTGGCCTTTTTAGAGATCCTGGTTCAGCCTGTACAGCTGCTCTGATGGAATATATCCTCTGCTGAAGGGGAGAAGATGATCCCAGCAGGATAATAACCTGGGCTGGTGACAGCTCATGTTACCAGAGGTCTGTCGGGTTTGGTCTGGTCTCTGCTGTGCTGGCTCAGGGAACCCAGAGAGATCCAGCTCCTGCTCCAGGCTGCTGCTGCTGGCAGTGTCCCCAGGCCAGCACAGGAGCCGTTCCCTGGATAAGTGCACCTGGATAGGTTCAGCCCTTCACTTCAGGGGCAGGTGCTTTGCTGGCTGCAGAGGAGCAGAGAGCCCAGCAGAGCAGGGAAACCGAGTCTGGGGCTGGGCCAGCCCATGTTTGTGCCCTCTGTGTGCCAGAGATGGTGACACTGACCCAAGCTAGGAACTTCACAGCAGATTCCAGTCTGAAGGGGAATCTTATGCCTTCAAAGCCCTCTCAAATCACAATTTCTTTTCTCCACAGCCAAAGCATCAAGCTAATGATGCCAAAGGAGGAAGATTTAGCTTAGTTGCTATGGCAAAACTAGAGAGGACACAAAGCTGATAGAAAAAGTGTGTCATCCTCAGTGGCTACTCCATCTCTCTCCTTTTGTTCCCCCAGCCCAGGAAAAATTTGGAAAAGAGAAGAAGGGGCTATATATATGCTCTATCTATGTTACATATACACATTACTACACATTTTTGTTGTATGATGTAATATATACATACTAGCATTTAATGCAAATTAATAGACCTCTAAAGAATTAATATTCGCTATGAGATTTACTCATAATGAATTCCCATTTGGCAGCCTCCTGCAGTGCTTAATATTACATCTGCTTAATAAGCAGGATGAAAATTCTGCAAACCATATCCAGATTATTTGCTAAACCTTGGAGCAAGTGGCTGTGAAAATAAATATATTACCAGAAAGGAATACTGTAGTACAACATCTGCATTTTTGTATTATAGTTTGTTTGACTTGGCTTGTTGTCTGCTTTAAGAAAAAAACAACAACCACCAAAAAAAAAAAAACCCAAAAAAACCCACCACCCACCCCAAAAAACAACAACAACAAAAAACCCAAACAAACCCCTAAAAGTTTGTTTTTCAGTAAATGAAGTACTTAATGTCACTTTTTGTGTGTAATGAAAGTTCTTGCCAGACTTTTTTAATTAACTTTTTGCCTTGCTTCAAATTTCTGGTAAAAATTGAGCTTCAACAGGACTGTTAATTTATGCTTTGCTGCTTAACAAATCTGAAATCATATTTTATATGTTTTCTATCCTTAAAAGAGCAAATCTATGTGACAATTTACAAGTCTTTTATTTACTGAGTGTCTTGTTGCTTAGCTCACAGGCTTGTATTGCAAAACTTAAGGCAAACAAGTAAAACTCAGGTAGTGTCTTATAGGACAAGTTAATTATATAAATATGTCTTCAGAAACAGATTTTAGTTTTTCCATCCCCAGTAAATTTTGTTAAAAATTATTTAACTGGAGAAATTATTTGATCTTGCTCACTTGTGCCATCACTTATATCTAAACTGAAGATATTATGTTTTTAAAGCTATTGCTACTGAGCTGGGAACTCACTTTAGTTGTGACTAGTAGGGGCATTTTCCTTAAAAATAGTAATTGCATAGGCTTGCTACCTTGTGAGCATGTAGATTGTCTTGCAGTAATCAGAAAAGGATGAGAAACTTTTGGGTCAGGGTCAGGTGGTCACCAAAAGTGAATGAGTAGCGTGGACTGACTAGCTAAATGAGAAGGGAATGCTAAATAAGAGAATTATGACGTTGGAATAAAGTTAAGCAAAAATAACTGAGATGTGATTATATAATACACATGTATTAATTCATTTTATGTTTCTGATTTCTCTGGTTTTGAACAAGAAAATCTGAGAGGAATTTCAACAACAGAAAAATAAAATTGATGGAGATTATAAGTTGTATGGACACAAGTTATTAGGACAAGTAAATCCATATTAGAAGCAATGTAGCTGCGATAAAGTAAATAAATATTGTAATTTTTAACAAGATGAACTGACAAGTAATTTACAAGTAATTTGTGCCTTTAGTAGAAAAAGCAGTCAAGCATAAACTCTTTTCTTTCTCATGCAGAGTAAAATGCTTATTCTGACAATTACAGCCTCCAAGTGTCTATTGCTCTGTGTCTTTCATCTTCTGGACTTTGATATTCCCTCAGTGAATTATCAAAAAGGCAGTGACTTTTACAATATGGCAATTGTATTGCTTTACATATTTTTGATAAAGAAAATTTTTAAAAATTATCCTAAAGTTCACTAATATACAGAAATACAGCTGCCTTTTATGTCTTGTTCATAGCCACTGAATGTAGAAATGGTGAACAGCGGCAGTGGTTTCATTAGTCATTCACTGGAGGCCTCTGGTCTTGTGGTTGAGTTTCACAGACAAGAGGTGTTAGTCTTCATGTTTAGAAACCTTCTTGAGGCCTTGTCATAAGCATAATGTATGTCACTTGGGGCAAGGAATGAAATATATATATATATATATAAAGATTTATAAAATGAGTGAACTGCTATAAAAATGATAAGCATTATTTGTCGAAAGCCTGGCTGTACTGCATGCACAGTAGAAAAAGGTATTTCTTCCTTAAAGTTGGTTTTATAAAGATAATTTTCAGGAATCTATTTTGGAAGGTTCTTGGCATCTCTTCAACTTCCATTGCAGCATGCAGAGCTGTAGGTGCTCTGAGCACCTTTCAAGAGGCACTGCCTTGTCTTAAGGGGTTCTTGGGGGTTGTGTTAATTTTTGGGAAGGTTGTTTTTCGATGCATGTGTAGGTTTTTTGCTGCATAGATTTGGTTGTTTGTTTCTTCTTTGGTTTTTTGTTCATTTTTATGGGGAGTTTATGTGTTCTGTTGTTGGTTTGGTTTGTGTTTTTGCTTTGGTTATGTGTTGGGGTTTTTTAGCAGTGGGTGGGAGGGGGAGGCTGACTTGTTTGTTTGTTTGAACATGCCACTGTTCCTGAATGCAAGACAGTGTGTGCTAAACAGAACACTGCAGTCCTGATGCCTGCTGTGGCTTTCCATCACACTTGTTTATAGGAGTGTCACCTGAATTTGACCATGACTCATTATGCACATTCCATTTGTGTGTGTAAATTGGCAAGTAAGGTTACAGGTTTTAAAAGATCAGGTGATGACTCAAAGTTTATTCCAAGCCTGATATCCTCCTAAAATTAAATCCTATGTGCTGCAGGACATGGAGAATTTGACAGACTGATTTGATCCATGTGGTAGCTTAGAAACTGTAAATGTGAAATATTTTGTACATGACATTGGAGAAAAGAGAATGGGTGGGATGAAATCCATTGATGCCATCAACAGTTCTTCATAGTTTAAAATAGTTATTAACTTAATAATTTATCTAACCATAGTATTTCTTTATTTCTCTTTTTCTCTGAGATTTTCTAGTGTCAGTTATGATATGCTGGCTATTTTGTTTTTCTTAATTTTATGTAGTGATATACCCTTTCTAAAGGTGAAATTCCAAAAAATAATTTGGGACATCCTCTCTCCCTCACCTCAATAACGTGGCCTTAGGGGAGGCACTATGAATAAGTCATAATTTACTTTACAAATATTCAAATTTCTCAGTATAACTGGCCTTCTACTTTCTATTCAGCCCCATGGAGCCTGTGATATCACATTTCCTTGTGCAGCCTTCTAGTGAATAGTCTTTGTGTCAATCCCATTCCATTAGTGGGGCTGGTTAAGGGCATGGTTATGAAACATTCCAACTTGTTTATTTGACCAACTCCAGAGTTAAAGTCAACACATGGTTGATTAGAGGCACACTGAAATTTTTTATCAGACTACCATTGCTGTCATTGTACAATATCTACTATGGAAGCATCATCAAAAGATAAATTGACCTTAGAAGGAAACAGTAATATCTATATTGATATGAAAACTGGTGATCTTTATTGGCAAAAATAAAATATACAATTCTTTATTTTTCACTAAAACAAGTCAATATTTCCTTCCTTACATTTAGCAAACAGCAGATTAATATTTTAACATAGCTATTTTTGAACAGTTTTCTGTATAACTTGAAGGCACACTCGGATTTCTTTCCTGGTTTTAAAGAATGACAGCAAAAGCACCTTTATCTGACATTTAGGATGATTAAATTTTGAAAAATCACTTGGCATATTCAGCATGACTCCACAGGGTACTTTTGCTTTATAAGGCAATGGATCATGTTAGCTTAACTTATATTTAAGATTTGCTGGCCTGATATTATTGTGTTAGGCAGTATTGCTGAAATGGAAACATAAAATTTTGCTGCCAGGAGATCAAGTCTGTGCCTGCCCTACACTATAAATTAGTTCCATAAAGTTTTAAAATGCAATATTTGCTCTAACCCAACTAGTGCTGTAAGCCAACAAATTGTGTTTAAATATATAAAATTAAATCCCAGATCAAAAATGTATACATTGCTTTATTGCCATCTCAGAAGCTGTACAAGATACTCTGCTACTTTAAAATGGAAATCAACTTCAATTGAATATAAATAGAGATAATATGTAGAGATATGATATAATATAGAGATATAAATAAATTTCACTCTTTTTAATCCATGACACTGATGTAGAAACAGATTTTGGAGTATCAAACTTTTTCACTTCTGTTCCTAAATGGTAATGTGTTTGTTGTGTCTGACTGAGTTGAGTCTGAGCATCAGTGCTAGAAAAATATAAAAGTCTTCTTTTAAGAAGTCATGGATCTAAAATTTAATTTCATTAATCATCTGAAAAAAACCCCTGTATTAATTTTTCTACATTTCTGTGCTTCAATATTTAAGCAATGCTATTTTCTGCCCTTGGGCTGGGATTGTGGTGAGGATGCTCTGCACAGCCCTGTGGTACAGCCTCCTTTCTGACTTCACCCTTCACCTTCTGGGGAGTGGAGGCAGAAAGCCAGCACGGAGGTTCCCACAGATCCCCTTGGCATGCCTGCTTGAGCCATTTGAACTTCCCTAATTTTCTTTTCTCCAGAGCAGGGTCCTGTTGTGCCACTTGATTGAGCAGAAATAGCTTCTGTTAACATGCAACCTCTGTGGGTCATGGAAAATCCTTTTTTCATCAAAAGAG
Source organism: Geospiza fortis (assembly GCF_000277835.1). Taxonomy (NCBI): domain Eukaryota; kingdom Metazoa; phylum Chordata; class Aves; order Passeriformes; family Thraupidae; genus Geospiza; species Geospiza fortis. Next base: position 138,821 of record NW_005054357.1, on the reverse strand, counting down.
AGAAGTAAGTTTGTCTCAAAGCTGGGAAACAGGCACTTGTCTTTGTCCTGGGAAACAGACTTGCTGAGTTAAGAGAATGCTGGGTTTGCAGCTTTTCTAATCACAAAGATGTACCTCTCACAATAGATTTGTGGAAGAGAGAAGCCAGCGATTCCTTTGATTGCAGTGGAGCAGCAAAAGACAAGAAGAGCAGAAGTTAAAGCTGGTCTGTTTTCTGTTGCCTTTTTGCTCCATGCTCATACACATTTAATATATTTGAGATTACAGACCATTGTTTGTAGTCCTTAGGCCTTATTAATAGTATCCTGTTAAGAATTTTGTTGTTTAAGTGTTAATTTAGGGGAACAGCTCCCACCTTGGTGTGGCAGTCTGGGAGGGGGTTCTGAGTTTCTGCAGAGCACATGGGGGCTGAGGAGCGCAGGGAACAGCTCCCTCACCTACAGCAGTGGCTGTGTTGGGAGGCTTGCTCACATGTTGGTAGTTGAAGGACTCTGAACAAATTGTACTGAAGCCTTAAGGCTCTCAGGTGAGGTGCAGCAGGGATTTTTGCACCATGCCTGCAAAACTGACCCACAGCTCTCAGATGCCTGTAAGGGCTCCCAACAGAGATGCTGACACAGGTTTGAATGAGAAGGTTTTCCCTCATTGGGGTGGGTCAGGTCTCCAGGTGCAGCAGAAGCCTATTTACAATCTAACCAAATTCTGTGGTCATTATTTGAGCTAACAGAGTGGGTGTAAGGCTTTTCAAATCTGTGTTAATGCCTGTGGTTTGCCACATTTGGCTGGGAAAGGCAGGCCCAGGGAATGCTCCTGGGGTGTCTGATGTGCACTGCTGAGGCCAATGGCTCAGTGGAAATGAGCTGCAGCTCGGGCACTGACCTCTCTCTGACCCTTTCCTTCCAAGTGCTTTCTGCACTACACAGTGCTTGGCTTGATAAATGAGCCAGAGGTTTACAGAGCACCAATAAATTAATGCCTGCTTTGCGTTATGGCTGTTTACAAATCAATTTGAAAATCACAGTTTCACTGCTGATCTCTTCAGTGGTTTGCTCCCTTTGCCAAGTTGTTCTGGGAAAGATGGAAAATTTTGAGCTGAAGATAAAATATCAGATTTAAGAAAGGATCAACTTGGCGCAGTGTTTTAGTAAAAGAAACTTGGTAAGCCATGCAAATATTTCAAAGAAGCTGAGCATTAATTCAAGTGATAAATTGTTGAAAAAATATATCTGATTTCTTGTAACTTCTCTTACTATTAGTTAATTAAATATCCTAATGTACCAACAGATATTTTTGAAAGCTTATTCATAGAAATAATTGAAAATAAATTACAGTTTCACAAAAGGACATCTATTAAGACAGACACTATTCAAAACTGCAATCCCCTTCTCCCAGACTCACATTTAGTGCCTGTACAAACAGAGACATGAATGCTGCTAATACTGCCTGTTCTGAGAGTTTCAATTTTAGTTTCTGTTTTCATTTTAGTTTCCGAGTCTGTATGAAAACTGGATCATATTTTAAAGCATATTTCAACTCAGGAAAAATACCTGATGTAATTAGGTATGCCTCTGGAGGCCATGAATCTGAATTGAATGCTGAGTACCACACAGTTCTTGTGACAAAATCAAGATGGCTACAGATGCTGAGCATGTCTTGTGCATTGTAGCTATCCTAAATATCCGGCTTGGCTCCACTAAATGGAGCTGGTAACTGTTCAGACTGGGTTTCCTGGTGTTTCCCATGGTAATAAATGTGTTTGGGTGTTGTTTCAGCAACAGTTAGAGAGCCCTTCATGCTTTAGACTTCATGCGGTACATCCAATATAGAAGAGAGAATTTTCTCTCCATATATAAGGCAGCTGCAGATTGTTCAGTGCTCCTCTGAGCAAGGATGTTGTTCTGGCCAGGATGTGCAACAGAAATAATTTAATTCACACATAACCTGGGTGTGCAGAGAAAATCACTCTAGGACTCATGAATTTTGCTAGATTTTTCAGGTACTTATACAGTCAAAACCCATAGAAATTCATGGTTCAATGTTCATTGGGCCCAGGTTATGCAGTTCTTAGTGTTTGGTTTCCTGTTGGTCGTAGATTTCTTTACCTCTCATGCTAATTCTTATCTCTTATCAGTCTCTTCTGGACCAGGAGTCTTGGACCATGTCAGAGGAGCTGTTTGGAGTTGATGGTCATTACCTTTTGTGTATCTCCTGTGCTCCTTCCAGTCTGTTGAGATGTTGAGCACATCATGCCTTGCCTGATGAAACAGCCCTTTGAAAAGAAACTCAAAACTCCTTTCCCCTGTGGCAAAGGGGAACGAGACTAACTAAAGTTACAAAAAAATTTAAATTTTGTATTGCTTAGCAAAAATCTGGAGGTCTGGGATTCTGGTGGGGCTGTGGGAGTCCTGTGGGGACCCCATCCCTGTCTGGGGCTGCCACTGCCAGGTGCCCTCAGTCCTGGCACAGGAGCTAAGGGGTCACACAGGCAAGTTTCCTTAATGTCTTAAACACCAAGGAATAGCTCAGTTACATAGACTAAAATATCTAGTAACAAATTAGAGGAAGCACTGCATAACCCTGTAAAACTGCTCTTTACCCAGCCACCTTTTGTCTTTTCTGTTCAACTTGTCAACCATATCTTTTTAGGAGTTGTTAAAACCAGGTTTAAACGCAGAGAGGCAAAGGAAATGAAGTGTTTGTGAATAAAATGGAAAGTACTTAGAAGGTTCCAAATAGTCCCTAAAAAACGGGATAAAACCCAAGTGAGATTAAATGTTGATGCCAAAAAATGGACATATTTTTAGTTAATGCCAAGAGAGACAATGAGAAAGAAAGAGAAAAGTAGAGAAAAGATAGAAAAAGCTATGGTTGCTTTAAAAATCGTGGCAGAGGTCTTCACCACACCTGCTGCAGGGGGCCTCAGGATGTCCTGCAACCCCTCACTTTCCCCTCCATGTTTTGCACCAGTTTTTGCCTTCCTTTTTATGGGCCTCAAGGTGGGTTACTCACAGTCCATCTTGGATGTGATTTTCAGCTGTTCAAAAGTGATTGTGATAAGCAAACATAATGACTAAGAACAGAAAGTGCTGCCAGATATCTCAGGTCTTTTTATATACACATATATATCTAATTATAACTTATCACAGAGTATTCTGATTGGAAGGGTGCCCTCAAGGATCACTGAGTCCAGCTCTGAAGCAAATGTCCCATAAAGGTATCGGATCCACAAGCTTGGCATTATTAGCACCATGTTCTCACCAACTGAGATAAACTGAAAAGCCTTTAATAGACTGTTTAAAATCCCTTGCATTTGGGACACCAGAGCTCAAGGAATTGTGTGAGGAAAAACCCTTTAGTTCATACCATGTTTTTGAAAAGGTAATATACATAGAGGAAGCTCTATTGAAAAACACTGGTGACTTGAGAAATCAGTAGCCTCTTGTGTTTTCATGTCAGGTGTTTTTGCTTCAGTGTATGATCTACTACTGTCTGCTTTGCAATGCATTCAGTATTATGTGTTGTGGCACTGGAAATGACAGTGCAGTTATTTGTCATGAGAATTTGAATCATAAGGAAACAATTTTGCAGTCTTCAGTGTGAACAATAAATGACAGGCAGACGGGGTTTTTTCATTCTTCCATTTTATCATGCTTCAAGTGTCTATTTCTATTTAAAAATTGAGTATATGTTTGTGGAATGAATTAATAATGTTTGGGGAACTAGAGTTCCATGTGCTATATCATACTCATTGTATTAGCAAATTCATCTAAATATTTGATATTTCTTTTTAGGAAAGAAAGTTCTCTGACAAATGTCTAAAGCATCCAAGAAGCCTATGCTGTGGTGCTCCCTTTGGAAAAACAAGCAAACAAACCCCAAAAGAGCCCAAACAAACTAAACCCAGAAACCAAATCACATTTTCCCTTTTGATTGAGGCTTTTGCAACTTCTCTGCAGTGCCTCACTGGGCTAATGCAGGAGTATTGTGTTTCTGAACTGAGCATAAAGTCATTGGGGGGCAAGTCATGAGACTACAGAATCTTCATAGGGGATGAAAACGAGAATCCCTAAATATTTTGCAAAATTTTTTTTTTTTTTGCTCATGTTCATATTTGGAGGGAAGGCGAGACTTAGCATTGGCACACAGTGTAAGATTTGTTTAAGAGTTGGGCTGACTATGAAATGTAGATGTTGTTTTAACTTTTCTTAAATGTGTAGAATTTAATAAGTATTTACCAGGGAAGGACATTTTAGTTCAGTGTTGTCTTTACCATGAAAATGGATAGGAATAAGTTTTGAACCAGGTTAAGCAGGGAAGTAATCAGCTCAGTTATTCGTGTCTGCATTTTCTAAAGTTTCACACTGATGATACTTCTGTTCTGTCCTTCAGTCCTGACTTTTGATTAAGACCCTCTGCGGAAATAATAGTAATGCAGACAAAGATTGTGTTCCTAAATGTTTGTTGCAGTTTCTTACCTGCATTGTTATAATCCCTGCCTATGAAGGTGCTTCTGCTATTTTTTCCTTTGGTGTCCTTCAGGAGGGCTCATAACTTTAGTCTTTGTTGTAAACTCTTCTGAGTGCTGTTTTCAGCTTGGGTCCAGCATGGGTGATGCATGTGCTGGTGCCAAGCCCAGCAGTGAAAAGTGCTGCAAGGAGAAGTGTGCTCTGTCTGTGCTGTAGTCTTCAATGGCAATTTTTATGGCTGTCACTGAGCTTGCAGAGAATTAAAATGTCCACAGCTTTCAGGCAAACCCTATGTAGAAACTTGAATTGTAACTTTAGGCTAATATATTAATTTTCCTTGTTTCTTATGTTATTCACAGTGGTTCTATCAATTTTTATGATGCTTTTGTTACTGCAGCACAACTCCAGGAAACCCATTTCTTATTGAGCTCTTTAAGTAACTGACAAAACAATTAAGTCAAACTGAAATAGTTGTGTATAAATGAATCTAATAGCCACTGTAACAGCAGTTCTGATTTGATAAAAGAAAGAACTATAGAATAAAGGCAGAATGATTTTTTTTAAAGATATATTTTTAAATTATATCCTGTTACAGTGAGGCAGGAGCAAAAATCAGTTATATCACAGAATGATATTGAAGCATAGAAGCTGATTAAAAGGAAACAAAATATGACTGATAATTCATATTGACAAGAGGTTTCAAGGGATCTATCACAGTGTTCTGAGTAAAGCACATAGTATTTAAATATCACTATGAGAATAGATTACAGTATTACATCAACAGTTTCTAAAGGTCTGAGTGACAATGAAATTGAGATGTAAGGCAAAACAAAATGTCAGGTTCAAGTAACAAGGAGCAACTACAGCACCCCTGAGAAGCAGCTGGTTCAGTGTCAAATGAATAACCCAACTAGTGGAAAACAAACTGGGGAAAACTACCTAGAAAGTAACAAATTTCATCCTGCATCAGAAGTTTTTTCTGTGTATTGCTCTTTCCAGTTGTCTATTTCACATCTGAATAGGGCACTCTGTTCATTTTCTTTTTTTGTCCAAAGCTCTTTAAACATATATTTAAGTTTGCATCAGTATATTTTTTGGCACTGACTCCTCTCTTTTTTATTTATTTCACAAACCACTTTTGATTTCATTTCTCTCTCCCCTTCCATAATAGCATATTTTTTTTTATCACACAAGGTGTGAGAGTAAATTCTCGCATCTGCAGCTGTGTGCTGGTATTTATCTTAAGGAAAGCAAGCAAAGAACTCGGGTAACACGTGATCCAGAGAATAAATGTTTGTGGCCGTGTTGAGTTTGGAGGAAGGTGAATGGGCATAACTGTGGTTTGCAGCATAAATGTGTCTGACTGGGGCAAGCACGTTTTACAGCACTGTACAAAGTGGGGTTAACAAAGCACATCACTGTGACCAACACTTATTAGATTGTTGCTAACTTGTTGCTCTTTCCTTGATAGCGTTTGGAAGGCAAAAGCTTCTCAGCCAGCATGTTCCTATCTCAGTGCAAGCTGTGCTACTTGCTGAGAGTACAAGGAGAATATCTGCACATATGAAAAATAAGGTCCTGAGGATTTTGTGCAGTATTTGATCCACAGAATCCACAGGAAACTTAAAACAAATAAACTTTGTCATAGGAATTAGTTACTGTCAAGAAAATATCAATAACCTAACATAAACTTGGAATCCGTAGTCTTCTCTTTTCACTTTGACTAGTGGCTTGAAATTAATAATGATTTCATTATCTTATTTATGTTAATATATCTTTCATTTTCCTGCTAGCAACACATGAGACTATATAATAAATATCTAGGATATAAATGTAATCCCTTTTTGCTTTGTTTTCATTTAATAGAATAGCGCTATATGATTAGAGATATACCATTTTCAAGAAAATTATCTGCAGGTGATTAATTTTGGTAGTAGAGCAATCTCTTGTTCCCATTGGAGTTCACCTAAGGGGGGCAGCTTTTATAATGGATTAGGTGACCAGTTGAGTTAATTCTATGGCTTTACATGTTCAGAGTATCACAAATCAGATTAAAAAGTGGAAGTATTAAATATTTTAGTTGTAAAACCATTGCAAGCTTTATTAAGATCCTAAATAGAAATTCAAAAGGAGTTATAGGTTCAGAAGATAAAAGTTTAATTTTGGCTTATTCTCTTTGAAAACAGTGAATTTTGAAACTATGTATTGAGCCATAAGGTTTTCAAAAGCTGCTCATATTTACTCTAGGACAATATTCTGAACACCAGAAACATCTCAATGCTGCTCCAAATGCCTTAAATTTATAAAGTCTTGTAATTTGTTTATGAAGACAGCTTACCTGCATTGATTTGTTGAATATTCAGCATCAGAAAATCCTTTGCCATTTTGTTTAGCCTGCATAATAATGACTTTTGCTTGCCTGGTAGGGGCTTTGAAGTAATTATAAAAGGATAAACCTTTATTGGTAATCTATATCTTTGGCAGAGTTCTGTTGATTTTAACTGAAAAACAATGACAAAAAGGATATTAGCTTCAGTGAACCAAATATTTGCAATTAAATCAGAGGATTGGGGAAAGGCTTAGCTCTAATGAGGTGAATAGTATGGATTACAGGATCTACATTTTGTCCAATTAACTTCAGAATCTTTGTATTTAGACAAAATAATGCTTAGGGTAGATAATGGCTAATAATTGTCAATCTTAGGCGAAATACTGTTTTGACAGAATGCATCAGTGGAATGAATGTTCATTGGAGCTGTTGGATAAATTAGGAATTCACTGTTGGTCCTGCAGCCCAGACTGTGGGAAGCCTTTACCCTGACCCACGAGGGGTGGCTGCAGCTCAGTCACACCCAATGTGAGTGAAAACAACTCTGCAAGAGATCTCACACTCCTCATTTGTAACTCTGGCAGTGCAAGGCATGCAAGAAACTGTGGAACTTTTCTTTGGTCCTTTATTTGTTGGACACTAATCTGCTACGTGAAAAGACTGACCTCTTAATTTGAGTCTAACAGTAACTGCCATGTGAACAGGATATTTGTGACAAACTCTTTTCTCCTTGATAGGTTGCTCCTTAGAGATGCTGATTCTCTTTTCTTCCTTCATCCTCTGTGCAAAATAATGTTGTGGGAGTTTTTTTGTTTGTCTGTTTGTTTTCTAAAGGGGTAAATTCTCACAAGGTCTGATGTTCTTTTTAATAATTCAGTCTTCTCAAAGCATTAATTTTTATTGTGCACAATAACATATATCTATCTGCAAGAGAAAGCTTCTGCAGTAGCTAAACTTTGTGAAGGTAAAGTCTGTTGTTGAAGCTACATGCATTTTCTTTTTCCTCTGTGAAAACCCTGAAATTTTGCACTTATCTACTAAAATGCCATATGACTGAAATTAGGGAGTGGTTACAAAGAAGCTGAAGGAATGCAGGTAACTGGAATCTAAACCAAGGAAAACAATCTTTCAACACCTTCTGCTAGTTATTGTAGATTGAATAATTTGCCAATTTTTGATCTCTCTTTAGATGTTTTTAGACATCCTTTAAAGATAGTCTTAATTGAATGTGCATATATGCAGATGGTGGTACTATGATATGGTGTTTCTCTTGCTATCTTGAGAATTCTAATATAAATGAGTATTTTTTTCAGTTGCAAAACTAATGTACAAGAGAATAATTGTTTAAGCAAACTTCTCATAAATCATAGTAATTTTAAAAAAGGAAAAAACCCCCCACTCTTTGCTCTAGATCTGGAAGATGCTTGAATATTTTAAAGTAATAATAAAAGAACTACACATACACTTGATTTAGGCAGAATCATAGTGACACAGAGGCAACTTCACCCAGTATTACTTTCTTTGAAGAGCTCACCTAGTCTGCCCAAGATATGAAAAGAAATTTTGAATAGTGTTCTATCCAGTGAAAATCCCTAATAATTTTATGTATGATTATAACAGAATAGCAATTAACAATTAAATAGACTGAAATTTATGTTACTTTATGGTGTTTGGATTGTGGATTCTTAGTTTTTTAGGGGAGAGTGTGTGTTAAAATTTCATGCCTAAGATTGATTTTGTTTGTAGAAATTGACTTTCTTAGATTGGAAATGGTTGCCTGAAGGAAGCTGGATTTGTTTTCAGCAGCACACAGAATATAATAATGAAAATACAACCAAGAGTTAATGAATGTTCAATGTATTAAAGAGATCAAAGAATAGCATGGTGAAATGAATTTTTCGGATAATGTTTTTTTCTGTTTTCTTGGCTGATTACTTGTGAAGGTAGTTAACACACAAAGGATGAACCATTGCATAATTAATTTATAACTGTAATACTGCAAATACTCTAAACAAAACTGTAAAATTAGAATATTAATGTATGCAGTGTTGGTTATGTAAAATGATTTTTTTTTCCCAAACCATGTAATTATTTAATGCACTATTTAGCTGTGACTAACTCTAACTCTGAGTGATTTAAAGTGTTTATAAATACTTGTCTGTGATTTATTTATTTTTATAATTGTATTAAGTTGAGATTATTTTAGGGACCCTGTTTAGATCTTGGTAAATTCTTTTTTATTTATTTGATATCATCCCAATGGTAGCATGGAATGAGAGTAAAAAAACCAGGTGAATTGTTTTTTCTGTTAAAAACAATTAATTTAAACTTTTCTAGTTTTACATACATATCTTAGGCATGCTGCAGCAGTATTGCGCTGGTGTGTTTCAGTGGTGCTTTTAACAGTTGTCTCAAAACTTGGGCTAAAGCACCAAATAGTCATGATGTTGTTAAATAAACAAATTTAAATCTATATCAATATTAAGCCAAACAAGAGCTTTGTGCTTAGGCAGAATACTTTGAACTGCAGCACCTCTGCAAAGTACACTTTAGTGGCTGCTTTTTTCTCCAGTCCCATAAACAATGTCTCAACTTTTAAACTTGCAAAGACTTGTTTTGACGAGGGGTTTCTGTTGCGTTCTTCAGGATCCAATTAACCTGATAAAGGTATCCTGAAAGAGAACTCCCAAACGGCTAGGCAAAATTTGAATTAATTATTAAGGCCTGTCTAATTAGATAGCACCATTTCTATTTTGACTTGTCTTTTCAATGTTTGCAATGTAAATGTTCCAAATTGCTTTCTATACATCAGTCATAAATATTAAGATCATCATTTGAGACCTAGTCTCAGTTTATTCTCTTCAAAAGGATTGCAAAGTGCTGAAATATTTTCCTTATCCTAGCAGAACACAAACCAAAAAATAGCAGGACTTTTTTCAATAAGGTGTGAAGGAAAAGACTCTGAGGGATTTTAAACACCCCCTAAATAATTCCAGTACCTGTAATGTTGCAGAATGTACTATGTATGACTTTCTTTAGCAAATTAGGTTTTATTTTTGATCTAGAAATAGGATGATGCATACAAATTACATCCAATAGTAATTAATTACTTGGGGATATTCTTAAAAAAATCAATATTAAATTTTGAAATACCTCAGAGAATAAGGGAATATTTGCCATGCTTTTGGCTATAGCTCTGGTCTTGTGAGCTTCATTAAAACTATTGTTAATACAATGATCATAAATGTGAATGGCAATGCAAATGATATCCTTTTATTGTGGAAAGGACACTGTTCCTGTTGTCAATAGCTTGAAAGCTGGTTAATCTCCACCTTCCCACCCCTGGGAGAAGGGTGAGACATCATTCTCCAGCTGAGGCTTTTTATGCTGATGAGCTGAGGGAAGTAATCAGAGGACCATCAAAGATCAGGGGTTTTGCTGTGAAGAGAGGAGTCCAGCAAATTCAGACAAGGAAACAGATGTACTGAGCTCAGTGAAATGGGGTATTTTTAATCGAATCCCGTTTATTGGTGACTTCTCTGCTGTGAGGTTTATCTCTGGTTCCTGCTCTTTTCACACTTAGGCAGCATTTTCATCTGTTCAGGTTTTGAGGAGCAACAAGCTGCCATCCCTGAAACTGAATATATGGGATAACTTATACAGATAGATATTTGCACATCTGAAAATAAACACACCACACATGTATATTGCTGTCAGGGAGCTGGAGATTGTTGTGATGGGAGGTTCAGGAAACTGACAAATTGGGCAAGTTGTGAATTTGTTCAAAATCTTTCTACTAGTCACTTTTTCATATTAAAAAAAGTAAGTAGATTAATTTCTTCCTTTTAAAGCTTGATATCTGCAACAGGTTACAAGCCAGCAAGATTCAGAAAATAAAATGAAGTGATTCTAGAGAGAAAAGTTAACCAAATGACAAATATTGCTCTTGGATATGGTCAAAGTGAATCTCATCATGGGAATATAAAACTGAGAAGGTAGTGGCATCTTCCCAACATATACCAGGTGCTACCATGAGCCAAAATCATTATTCAAAGGATTCCCACCCACATCTTTAGGAACTTTTGAAGGTTTGAGTTTGTAAGCACAGAATGTGTCAGAGGCAGAGACATCCTCTAGTTTTCTCTCTCTGAAGGGGAAATTACATCCTCAAGCACTTTTAGCAAAGCAAGATTAATTAGTAGACCACCTTTTGAAGAAAAGGGGGGGTTAAAATAGACAGCAGTAGTTCTAATATTCAGGTTAGCATTCAAGCATATTATAAATGTACATGCATAGTTCTGGAATTTAATTATGTATGCAAGCCCACAAAGCTTCTTTATTCTTTCGTGAAGCTGAGGATAAAGAGTTTGGTATTCAATTTTTTAAAACAAAAATATATTGTTGATGATGGTGCTCTGTTACACTTATTCTCAAACAGTTGCTTCTTCTCCCTGAAAGGGCACAGAATGGCTCCTTTAACAATGAAAAACTCATTTACTGAACACTTGCATCATGCTATGTGAACCAATTAATGCCTTGTATGGAACCCTATCCTAAATGTCTGGTTTCTGTAATGTCAAGCAGAAGCGGCACTTCATTCTACCTTAGATTTTGCAATATAGCTTTTTTTTTTTTGAGTACAACAAAACTTTGGTTTCTTTATTAACTTTATAAATCTAATTTTGTACTTATTCATTGTTTGTATCTCAAGGTTTTTTTTTTATTTGATATTTGAAATGCTGGTTCAGTTTTCATAAAAGTCAAGTGGAAATGTGACCTGAACTTCAAGAGGGCGGCGAGTCAACTCTTAAACAAGTAAAGCGTTAAGCAAATATGTATTTAAAATGCCATACAAATTCCATCTGTTTTACTATTGTGAAGATTTTTTCCCCTGTGGGTAAATATTATTTTATATAACATTAATTTAAGCCAATTAAAATACAATTTGAGTGTTCTAGCAGACTTAAAGCAAGAATTTACATTTCCTTATTAAACTAAAGCCTAAGAAGTCACCTTGACACTCAGGATTTATTTTTTCTTTTTCTCAAGCTGCAGTTTTATTTAGTCATGTCTGCACATGTACATAAAATTTTGTAACAAGGTACATGTGTTCTTTCAAGGTTAATTTTTATTTTGCTGCCTGAGCCTATCAGGTCTAAACAAAACATTTTTCCAGCACTTAGAGCATCTCTTCAGATCCCCACAAAAAAGCTCTCTTCAATTTAGAATAGATTCTGGAAGTATTTGTGGGGTTTCTTGGTATTTTAAAAAAAACATTATCCATGTATTCTTCTCCATTGTGAATGTGTCTGAGCTAGGCCAGAGATCAGGGAACTCTGTTTGCAGTAGGATTTTGGTGCAGTTATCCACCTGCCACTTCTGTAGGACTTGACAACAGCCACTTGTGATGGAGTATGAACACTAGTAGGTGAATGGTTTTCAGATAGGTAGTTTAGTTAGGTTTGGAGGAAAAACATATGGTAGAGGTTGCTCTGGACCCTTCCTTGATGAATAACTGTGATTCTCACTATTTTTAGAACTGGTTTCACAGGGTGAGTTTGATTGACACATTGTCAGGTCCTGCATATTTCACAGCTACTGAGGAGGAGAAAAATGAGAAAATACTTGCAGACTTCAAGAACTCTCACTGTGGTTCTTGGCTGATTTTACAGTTCTAAATACCATGGTCAGCCAGGGTGGGAAGGTGGATTGATTGCCCGCTCCATGCTTGCACAACAGTAAATTTGACAGAGAGACTTTGGTGTCTTCTTCCCAAGCGTGCACCATACAGTGCCCCTGAACCCAGGAATGGGCACGGGAGTGTCTGGGGATTCATGTTTATGGGCACATAAATGCAGGTCTGCCATGGACCCTACCTCCATGTCCATGTCATCCTCCAGCTCTGCTATCAAACCAATTCCCTGATGATCAAAATTGCTTCTGTTGTAGCTGGACCTATGCTCATGACCAACTTTGAGCAGCTCTAAGAGCTGGATGGCTGAAGCTCCATTCTGAATGTTACTGACTTTATAATACTGCTGCTGGGCATTTGAAATACTATGGGTGGCTGTAGCAATGATCTTCAGTGATTTTATTTCCTTCCCTTATTCTTATTTTAAATTTAATGCTTAGGCTCTTTCTCAGTTTCGTCCCCACAGCACTTCTCATGCCAATCTCACTCTTGGCTGTTAAATGAGCAGCTCTAATTGCCACTGGTCAGTAATTACCACAAATTGAGTTATAAACCAATTGGAGATTTCTTTTCTGAAGTATCTTTACAAATGCTAAAAAACAAATCTCTCTAACATCCATGTTGTGATCAAGAGAAACCATTTTAATGACCAGTAAATCTCCTTTCCTTGTTAATAAAATATCTTCCATTACAAAACAATGAACCAACAGTCACACCTCAAAGATGTGGTCATGTTGTAGAAGATGAAGATTTGCAGTGATAGTTGACAGTAAAAGTAGAAGTAGTATTTTTTCTGGCGCTTGTTGACCTCTCTTTATTTGCCCTACTGGGACATGCTCCTTATGCTTTCTTGCAGCCAACATCTGAAACAGCTCAGACTGTAGAAAATCTCATTGATTGACTCTCTAAGGAAGGAGTGATCAGATCACCTCAGTGGCTGGGTTTGTGTTTTCTGGGTGGGTCTGTGCTGGCATTTCAGTTTACACCCAGTACTGCTCTCTGCAGTGGATTTCTTTTCTGTTCCCAGTGTAGGGCAGCCCTGGGGCATTCTGAAAGGAATTTCTTCCCAGTGCCATTAGCCCAGAAGGTGAGAGCAGGATGTGCCAGCAGGGGCAGCTCCTGTCAGCAGCAGATCTGTTGGAAGTGTTACTGTTGGGCTCTGGTTGCTCAGCAGCAATAATCCCAATCTCCAGGTCAGCTCCCATTACACAGCACTACTTGGCAATGCAGACATGACTCCATGAAGTTCCATTTTTTGTTTTAAGCTGTTGTCAGCTGCAAATGAAGATAGACTGTAAGTCAATTCTGCTATTGTGTCAGTGAAGATAACCATGAAATAAAGGCTTCCTGGGGGAAGGAGAAGCCCTAACTGTTACTATGACAGAGCTTCATATTTTTATTATAGTATTTTCTTTGTTGGAAATTGCATGCAAGGATATTTATATGCATCACATGATACATTCTCCATGTAGCTGTGTGACTTCATTTGTGGTCTCTTCCACCTCATGAATGGTGTGTGCACACCATGTGCAATGGGAAATAGCAGTAACTAATGGGCATTTTTATAGAATAGCAGAATAAATAGGTACATAAAACTTTGCTCAGTGGTTACTGTTGCCTTTCAGCTGTACTGACTCACTGGGGTGCACTTCCAAAGAGAAATGTGGGATCCAGAAGTAAGCACACAAAATATTTCTATGTTTGTAAAATTACCAAGGCATTGTTGTGTTGTTTTGGTGTGCTATTTTTCATTTGTTTTTGCAGTTAGTTTGTTTCTTTGGAATGTTTTTGTTCAGTTTCATTTAGTCTTCTTTCTGGAATTCTGTTTAACTTGCTTCACTGCCAAAGTTCCTTCTTCCTCTCCAGAATAAAAATATTCTTAATTTGCAGACTCTTACTTTCTACCTTATTTTGAGATCTGAGGTTTTCAGTGTCCTTCTTTCTAAATCCCATATTTACCTGGATGGCATAATTAAACAAAACAAAAACCAAGAATCTCAGAGTCCAGTGTTTGGCAAAAATTTTCTATGTAGCTAGAGGTGTAGAGGAAAAATCTGCATTTTCTATTTTTGCAGATTAAATACTCAATGCATAATTACCTCAATTTGCAAAGAAAGGGATAGTGTTAAGCACATTTTCCTTTGATTCTAGTCCAAGATTGATAGAAAAGGAAAAGTTATTAACAAGAAATATAATGCACAATAGTTAAAAATATTTGCTTAAGAAATTCAATATCCCAAAATGTCATCGTTGTCTCTGCAAATGAACATAACTCTTTGAATAAAATCTGCTGCTGTGCTCTGGGCATGTCCTACATGCTGTGTCTCCAGAACCACCTGGAGGCACGGGTACAGATAGCTTCATCAGAGGATGGATTGCAGTAGAAAAAATTAATATAAAACTCACAGTAGAAATCACTTGGTATGAAAGTGCTAGATGCTTCTGGGAGCATCATAAGAAAGACATTTTCCATGCCTTTAAGTGCATGATCCAAAAATGTCATTTTAAGGCAGTTCTGCTCTTTAGAGTGGCTGTCACATAATCCAGTTAAATATTTGAGCTTTGTGAAGGTCTTTGTGCTGTCGTCTATTATATATTTATATTAGTCCTTGCTTCTATTTTTTTTTTTAATTTCCTTTCTGGATTACTCTTTGGCTAGTTGTGCTACTGCTTCTAGAACAAAATCTCCTGTATAGTTTTGAGATTTGGTTTCAGTAGAAACAAATGAGAAACGTTGGCTTGTACTTGTGTTCTTTGGGCAAAAGCTCCCTTGAAACACGTGTGGAGTACCACAGAAAAACAGTAAGTGCAGCCTGTATTTTAAAACACCAGGAGACTGAAAAAAAAGAATGAATGTTCTGTGAATGT
Source organism: Geospiza fortis (assembly GCF_000277835.1). Lineage (NCBI taxonomy): Eukaryota > Metazoa > Chordata > Aves > Passeriformes > Thraupidae > Geospiza > Geospiza fortis. The sequence continues at coordinate 123,466 of NW_005054357.1, read as the reverse complement.
ATCCCAACTAAATGCTACATAAGAACTGATTTACCTCTAATAAAATCTGCACTTTGAGCTCAGAAGAAGGAAGAGTTAGAGTGGGACTGTAGAGGGAACATGTTAAGATTGTATGTACTGTGATGTCTGGTATTTTCCAGGAGAAAAAGAAAGTCACACTTAAATAGGATTGAGAGATAAAAGAGAAAAATTATTTAAAAATGGAATGTATAGCTGTTTATATTTTTACTTCATTCACTGTCTGTTTTGGTCACTTGTAAGGGGCACATTGCACTGACAATAATTGAAGAAGACTGTTGTTGCTACAAATGGCTGTTTGCAGCGCAGCAACAGCACTGACACTGTGCTTGACATGCACGTGCTGATTCTGTGCTGCTTGCTCCAGAGCCAGCCATAAACAGGGAGATAGGTCTGCAAGCAGAAGCTGACATGGTAAAAATGTAGCTGGGTGTTAATTGAGAGAAAAACCTCCTGATATGGAAGCGTTTTGGGCGATCATTGTGATGCAGCAAATGCAACAAGTGAATAGGACACGTGCAGTGGTGTTCATGCAGGACTGTACATGGTTTCTCACTTTTAAGAAGGAATTACTATTTGTTTGGTTTAAAAACTTTGACTTTTTTGCTAAATTATTTTTTTAAGAGTCTGCAATTAACATTTAATAATGATATTTAAGTTTTGTACAAATACAACCAAATATATCTGGCTGTACTTACTGTAGTTTACTTATTAGGGACTTTCAGTGTTGGTCTTTGGAATTTGTTTGTTTTGAATGATATGGACTAGAAGAAAAAATGCTTCTTACTTGGTATCAGTGTAGCTCATGATGTCTCACTTCTAATCTTTTTACATTCTCAAGCCTGATGGGAAATTGTGGAGTTTGATGTTGATATTCCTTTGAAAATGTTCAACAATATTCAAAAAAGAACCTAGCTATCCATGACCCACAGATCTACTTATAAGAAAAGGTGTTGGGTTTTTTGGCCTATATGCTTTTCCTTTTAATTGCTTGTGGTAATGAGGCATTATACTCACCATCACATTAAGATGTATCCATTTCTCTCAGGGCTAAAATATCAGCTTTGTGGAAGTTGTTATTGCTGGGTGTTTTTTGTTTACAGGTTTTCAATTAATAACTGCTTGACTATCAGGAGTTTTGCTTAGGTGAGTTGATGACAGCAGAAAGTTGCAGAGTTCTAGTGAAGTGCCAATTATAAACATAATTTGACTTCTTAACAATGACAATATCAAATTGTTTCAGAGCTTCCCTTCTGTTCAGTCATTATTTATCAACCTTATTTTGGATTCAGACAAACAAATGTACTCAACATTTTTCATGCAAAAACAGTAAACACTTCTAAGACTAAGCTGCTGCCCAGAGAAGACTTTTAGTTTATTCAAGGACTGTGGGTGCAGTGTGCCCCCCATGAAGCAATTATATAACTCTCCCCTTACCTTCCATACACATCTTGCTGGGTCTGACTGGGGTGTTTTTTGTGTTTGTGCTTTTTGGTTTTGTTTTCTTTTTCTAAGCTACCATTTGCACCCCTGGATAATTATAGGACCTGGGTAACTACCACCAAAGGGTATAACTCAATTTAAAGAAAAAAATATGTTCAGGCTCCTACGTTGCAGATGGTCGTGCTGGGCTCCTGAAGGCCTCTGCGGCATTATGTGGGCTATTCTAGAATGGGAGCCAAACATTGTTACTGATTTGAGACTTAAATGATTATTTAAATTTAGACTGAGGAAGAGATTAATTTCTCTTTAAAGTATGCTGTCAGAATTAATGCAGGTTCATTCTTTTCTCTGGTGTGCTTTCTTGTTGGAGGAGACCATCTGTTTGTCTAGGGAAGCCACAAAATAATATTCGATGTGAGATTTGCACTGAAACCCTGACATCTAGCAACTGCAGTTAGGAAAATTATCTAAATGTGCCTAATTCATTTATATTTTAATTCCAATCCATCAGTGTCAGATAAAATAAGTTATTTTTTCTTCTATTCCTGGGTGGCACCTATAATAGCTTAATGTTGTCTGAACAGTAAAATCGTAAGTTTTGAAGTCTTGCTGCAAGCCAGGGGCTTTTGACAAGGGCTGCCCAGATGAAAGCTTTTTTTTGAAATTATTAAACTTCTTTATATTTCTGTAGTTAATGATTATATTTAATTTCTTTAAAATGATTCGCCTATCACAGCTGTTGGAAACCATATGTGAAGAGAATGTGAATTAATGATAAAGCAAAAGCAGGTAAAAAGTTCTGGATGTCAGGATAGTGATGAGACTTGACAAGAAAAAGATTGTTTTGGCTGATCTGATTGAGACAGTTTCCTTTTTATGTTGCAAAATTGGAAAAATACATGGAAAATTACCTAAGCAGCTGTGTGCTGTTCCAGGTCATCTAATTTGGCTCATCCCATTAAATTGGTGATTGCACCATTCTTTCAAAAAGTACTTAGGTTGCTTACTTCTTTTCTAGGCATTTATATGGCACCCCTAGACTTTATCTTAAGCACTTCTTAAGGATTTATAAAATGAAAGCTTTTGTGATTTTCAGAAAAGATGTCTTTGCTAGTGTCAGGGAGGTGCTTTTAGGATGATCCAAGTTGTCTCTTTGTTTTCTGATATTTGAGTCTGGTTAAAATGTCCTTCACATGTTCCTAAGATTAATAACTGGACAAGTCATGACATCATACTGTTTTCCTCAGGTGTTTGTGATGATTTCTTTTAAATAAAATAGATTTATTTTTTATTTATTTTATTTATTTCCTTTCAGGCTTCTATTCCACTAACCTCAGTGGTTTCATATTTTTAACTCCTCTTTTAGGTGTGGCATTCCTAAATCCACTGGTCGTGTGAGTCTGTTGGTTGGCCCTGCCAAACAGCAACAGAGACTTGTGCTCAAAGGCTGTGGCCTGGGATGAAACATCAGGGTCTGAGGCCAGGTCTCTAGAAATAGCAAACTGCAGGGATTATCTTCCTCTTGTACTATTCTCATATTTCCAAACAATTTTGTCTAAGATATACCAGAGAATATACTGTGTACTTCTTCATAGCCTCTCACATAAAAAGTGACAAAAATACAAAGTCCGTAGTCCATTTACTATAAAAGTTCATATTTTAAATGTTTTTTCATGTAACAAAGTGAAAATTGACCCTTTTATTGCCACATAAATGGCAAACTATTTCTGGAATGTAACCCTTCTTAAAGCTCCCCTTTGAATTCCGAATTCCAATTATTTTTACTAATCAAGGCTGGCCTCCTTAAAAGGGCATTGATGTCATTATCTGCCTAAACACATACGAAGATGTGGGATGGAGTGATTTTATAATTCACAAAGCTGCTTGAACATATTTGAAACAGCCTCACCTTTTTGGGCAAAGCTGGGTTATGATTTAGGCCTTCAGCAGTTTGCAAGGAGTCACAAATAAACAGGAGTGAAGTAATAAACAGGGGAAAAAAGAATTCTACCTTGTTTCATGTCTGCTTTTGATCTGCTATTGACAGAACAAAGGCATGTATTGTAACTATATCCTCTTTTAGACAGGAAATGAAAATATGACAGCTACATCACAGATTAATTCAAGAACTTTTAATCAGTGAAATATTTTTGTTGCTTTTGCCTCAGACTCAGGTGTTTTCTTCATAATGCCAAAGGCTTTACACAAATTTATTTTTATAAAATATTCGGTGACAAATCCTTTAATCTGAAAGTTTAATTTTAATTTTTTAGAGGAAAGTTTATACCACTTCATTAATTTGCACTAAGCAAACCCAGAGGTGCTGACTTCTGTTTTACAAGAGAAAACTGAAATATATTTTATCTGTTGGTATGCTAAGCTTCTTTTCTTCCCTTGTCTCTTTACTGAAAGTAATACAGCTATTCTTGCTATAAAATATCTTTGTGTTACTGGGGAGCAAGTGTGGCAAGAAGCTTTGTTCTGAAGTTCTGAAAATGAGATTGATTTTCAGTAACTGGCTAATTTGCTAGGAGCATACTAAAGCTCTTCAAATAGATATGGTTAACCTAGAAAAAAGAATATGATGAATTCACAGGGTTTTGGTTTTAATTTTCTGGCTTTTGTGTGCATGTGCAAAGATTTCTTTTCTGTGAATGTAAGCACAGCTGACAGCAAGATTTGAGAGGCAGACTAGTAGGTATTGTGCCATGCCATGGTCTGCTGGTCATCCTGGTCAGTGCAGCTGACTCTTCCTTCTGTGAAAGAGGAGAGGTCTGGTGCTCATTTGGGCTCCCTCTGAGATGAACTTGGGAGTGTGTCAGGACACACAGCTGGTTTGTGTTTAGAAGGACCAAAAGTTGGCTTTGATTTTGTTTGCTATTCCACCAAGGGATAGCAAAGTTTGTAGTTTCTTGAGTATTCTGACAGCTGCCTCTCAAATGTTTTTCTACACTGTTATCTTCATGAATGAGAGGAGCTTTCTGTAAAAAGCAAGACAGCTGTTACTCTCCTTTAAGACTGCAAAGAAATTCTACAGTGCCACAGCAGTCTGACAAACAACACCAGCAGAAACAGAACTGGATTGCTGAGAGAGGAGTCTGTAGTGAGGTGCTGTTCCCCATCAGCCATCAGGACTTTATCCTCTGCTACACAGAGTAAAGCCTACTTGCTACTTAAATCCCATTATTCAGTAACATTCATTCTAGCACAAAATACCAAATTCTCCAGAATTTTCCTTTAAAAATGTCCACCTTATTTTGTCATCAAATTGGAGAGTGCCTTTTGTGTGGTTGAATCCAGAGCTGTGACAGAAGCAAAGGTATTTTGGAAAATGGACAGAGATTGACTGTTCACTGTACATGAAGGATGCTAGATACATCTATTGTCATTTATTTCCCTCCTAATAATAATAATTTTTATCAGCTGTCCATTTGTAGTGGTCATTTTTGCAAGCAAAAAACTCATTTATAATTTGTTCATTAGAAAATTGGTTTTATTCTTTTAGGTCAGAAAGAAAATATAATCATCCTTTCCGAAAGAAATTGTCCTATCCATGTCTTGATCTGCTTTTATGTACTGTTGGCAAAACAAAAGCACGTGAAATAATTATTTCTTCTGTTAAACATCAAAACATCAGTCTCCGCTATATCATGCATATAAATTGGAGAATAGCTAATTTCCCAGTCCCATCATTTCACTCTCTGAAAAGAAATACTATTATTCATTCCATTATCTGCTGCTTGTTTCTACAGGTTCAAGAGCCAAACCTCAGAATATGATGGTTCAATTTAACTAGTCCTAGGTTTGTGTCTGGGCTGTTTCTGGGTTCTTTTGTGTTAGTTTTCTCCCAGTTCAGTGTATATTTCATCTGCCTGCACTCCATATTATTATAAGTTAAGTGATCCACACTGTAGTGAATTATTAAATTTTAAAAAGTCAGTAACCTAAGTGGCTTTATTTATACCCAGTAAGCTTCTTTTCTTTGTCTAGTTTTGCCAAGAGAAATACCTATATTGTGTCTAGAAAAGCTTTTCAAATGCTGTGCTATTCACCAGATACTTAGGGACAGTACATTTAGAACTGGAGTGGATAATGTGTATGCTTTCTATCCCTTCAGTCAGTGGTCAAGGCAGGAAGTAGCTGTGATAGTGAAAACCAGGGATTTGTAAAATGCTCAAAGATGAAGAAAGAAGAACGACGCTTCTTTCCTTGCTGTTTCAGAATCCATTTGCTTTTGTATATACAGCAAGGGAGTGAGTTTCCTAAACTGAGAAGTGTTTTACTCTAGAAGTGAGGCAGCATGAGAATCTATTGGTAGATTCAGCTTGTATTATTTACATTTTTTCTGCACTCAGAGGAAACATCCTAGACCACCCATTGGAAAAAAACTCATGGATGTCTCAAGGGAAGGAGTGTCCTGTATACATATACCAACTCAGGAAAGCTTGTTTCACTCTGTGTCTCTGTAACTCTCACTTTGTTTATACTTTTTTTATCAACCTGTTGTGAATTTCAGAAAATCTTGGTAGGAGACCATTATGTGTCATTAATCTTCTTTTCACTCTACTTTTCTCCCAATATGTTCTGCTACATCTTATCTAAAGTGAAGCTTAAATCTAAGCTTTGTAACAGAGTGTGAGATTTATGATACCATCTTTTTCACAGCATCACAAAGGGTAGAATGTAGGAAAAAGTGTCTGCAGAAATGGCTATCACTTAAGTAGATAAAAGGTGGGGATAATGAAGTGTTAAGTACTGTATTTCTTTGAGATAAAATAAATCAGCCAAGGTCCTGTTGAAAAATTTGGGCAAAATTACATGAGTCAACCTTGATAGCACAAGCCAGTCTGTTGCTTCTACCACTAAGCCTACATATGTAACTGGAGATCTGAATTTTGTACTTTCTGCCTCTATATCAAGTCTAGTAGAATATTCTGCAATGGGATGTGAACTTTATTTTCTACAGATGATGATTAAAAACCAGTGCATGTTGACTCTTTCACCTCTGCCTTGGTATCTCACTCCCACTGAGTGCCTAAATACCGCCACTTGTTTCTTGCTCTCTGAGGACCAGTGTGTTGCTAAAGAAGTTCTGTGTACTTTCATAATGTAAGATTATTTTTTTCAGTACAAGTCAGAGCTCAGAAAGTATTCTTCTCTTCACTTTCCAGGCTCGTTTTTAGTGTTCAGCGATGATAACAGTAAAATCTTTTTATTGGTTGGATTTATCCAAGTTTGGGTCTTTTAAAAATTATTTTACTTCTATCTAAATTAGCCAAAACTGTCAGGTAGGCAAGCAGAACCTGCTGCTAAGCAACAAAGTTGCATTACCTGGAGAATAATATTACACTGCACTGAATACTGACAGAATTGGCAAATGGTCTCAGAGGAGGGAGATGAGTCCCCATTCTGTTACAAACCTGCAAATACAGATGGTAACAGGGATTAGCAGTCTAGAGGTTTTCTGGCTTAAAAACTTACAGATTGTGTCTTTTTAAAACATGCATTTCAGTTGAAGTCAGGCTCATCATTGCCTATAATCTATTAAGCGTTATGAAATCTACAGATAAGCAATTTTGAGGAGCACAGGTACAATCTATCAGGCTGTGAACATCTAGTTTTGGCTTCATAGCATTAGGAAAATTCTTTAGAGAAGCCAAACTTGTAAATGTTGCAATTTCCTAAAAGCTGAATTAAAGTCTTTTTAGTTTAGCATCCAGTAATGTGTAAGTCAAAAGTAAAGACCATTTACAATGATAAAATTATCCAGCTATGGATAGCGGGTTATTGTTCTGCAGTAGGTGGAATATCACTGAAGAGGAAATCTGAAAATGTATTTTTCTGAGATTCATTCTGGTAATAGTCCATTTTATGTATTTCAATATATACCACTTTGTAACACATCATATGCGTTTTCATCTTTATAGATGAGATTTCTTTAGTTTTGATGTTGGGCTGGATAAACCTCAGATCCATGTCTTTGCTTTCATGAGTGCCTGTGTGATTCCACATTGTCTTTCTGCAGCCTGGTGTAATTGTACTGGTTAATTGCTCATATTACCCTCAAAGTAATAATCATAATCTTTCCCTTAGATGTCTTGGTGTGGTCTAAATCTCTCTTTTTGGCCTTTTCACCAAAGGCATAGGGACCAGCTGATTTATTTCCCACAGGAAGAATCATTTAAAAGAACCATGTGAAAGGAAGATACAGAAAGTTGAAGTGGAATTGAGCATCACGAAACAACTGTGCTAAATACTAAACAAATTAATAAATACTTATAGTTACCTTGCTATGTCATTTCATGCACAGTCTATGCACAGTCTATGCACAGTGAAGGATGCCTCATTCCTGTCATGCTGTGTAAGACACAGAAACAACCAGTTCTATACCTACTTGAAAATATTTAGTCTCTTTTTCTGAAAAAATAAGTTTAGCGTCTTCCTACTTAGTTCATTTCCCTGCTGCAGAATGATCTGTCGAGGCAGCAGATCCATCAATCTCTCCTGCATTTGGGCAGCCCTTCACATCTGGCCACCATGGCCAACACGTGGGAATGGGCTTTGCAAACCTGCAGGGCCCAGGGCCACAGTGCTCTCCATGCCACAAGCCACCCTAGGTGCTCTCAATGCAATCTGTAGAGGGATTCAGAAAATTATAACCTCCTCATAAATGAGTGCTGGGAAGCAGCACCCAGGTGTGTTGTGTTTTCCCACATTCCTCACTGTTTTCACAAGGCTGAATTGGAGCTTTGTGCAGAAGGTGTCCTGGAAGCATCAGCCATCAGTCCGTGCCTCAGCAGTGGCAGCCAAGCTGTAGTTTATCTGACATGGCTTGGTGACTTTCCTCTCAATTCCAAAGTAAATGGCTTTCTCACATCATTCAAATGCACAACCAGGGTATCAGTGGCTGCCACTTTTCAGCCTAGCAGCACAAAAAGGACATAAAATGCCACTTGCCCTGAACATCGTTCTTTATGTGCTTCTCTCAGATGCCCAGCAGTGAGTTTGCTGTCTCCCCCTTGGCTCTCTGGTGAATCAAACTCAGAAGCATCCTGACTAGCTGAAGAGGAGCTGAGCAGGAATAATATTCATTATAAGCAGGTCACGTGGCGTTTAAACCTCCTCTGATGATGCAGCCAAAGCCATCAGTGTACTAATTCTCCCACAGGAGTGGATGCAAATTCTCCTGGTTTAAATGAACCAGCCTTGAAAGCATTGGTTTCAAAGAATTTTAATATGAAGCTTTTCTAAACAGAACTGAAACTCTTTTAGTAAAAAATGTGGGTATTATTAGTCTTCTCCCAAGTATTCAAAGCATTCTGTAACATTGGGCTCAGCAGTTCATAGGACTTTACAGACATTTACTGGTCAGCTGAGCAAAGAATCTTTTTTCTGTATTGTTGGTCTTGCCCAGCTGTATTTGTTCACTGTCACAACACCTTTGTTCAGTTTGATTAAGGTAGATTTGGCTCACTCTGCGCAGATGTGCTGATAAAGTGTATGTATAAAACATGATGTGAAGTAAGGCCTCAGTTTGTCTGGTTGCAGCCATTGTAGTTTTATTTCATTGATGTATTTACCGTCTTGAATTTAGTCCCCTCTTTAAGCAGGGGTTTAAGTTGCAGTTAACCATTTTTCCTGTCAGCTATTAAATAAGAGTCATTCCCCACCAAAAACTCATTGTTACAATCTTCATCATGAAAGCAGTCCCAAAACTTGTTTTTCAACCATTTTTGAATGTAGAGTGTTCTTGCTGTGGAGCACTATCGGTATTTCAACCAATTTGTTTTCCTCTGTAAGGATTTTTTGCATTTAGTTTTGATTTTTGACCTTTTTCAAAGTTGTTGTTCATGTTGAGATGATGATTCTGATAGATAGTGACATTTTCTAAGTTGGTGAATTTTATTGAAACAAACATTAATATTTTTTTTCTTTTATTGGTCCCACAATACACTCTTCAGATGGGCATTGCAGGCAGTTGCTTCCAAGCATGAAGAAATATTTCAAAACTAGCAAAATCATTCTGCTTTCAAACAAATTAACATCTCAGCTTTCCAGTGACAAGTTTCTAAAGATGATCATGTGAACAGTACTGCATTCAGTAATTTATTCAGGCCGTCCAACTTCATCCTTCTGTGTTTTCACAGATGATTCAATATTGACAGCATGGACAGCAATGGGCCATCACCATGTTAGTACCATTGTGCTGAGCCACGAGTGCAAAGTTTTCAGTACATTCAAATGAACACAAAACCTATTCAGGACTGCAGCCTTCTGTAACCTTGGAAACTATTATGTATGTTCATTTGAGAGACAATCAATTTATTACAGCAGTGTCAAATCATTTTGGAGAGAAAGTGAATTGCCCTGTTTCATTTGTTAAAATGTATTTGTATGACTCATCTGCTGTTGTTATCACTCAAACTATTATTAATAGTAGTAGTACATTTAATGAACACTTCCTTTTTGTAGCTCTGGAGTACTTCATTGAAAAGTGAAGCACAAAGTCTTGGATTCTGTGTAGTCTTGGGAGAGATTGTGCTCAAACGCCCAATGGAGACAGGTAAAGTTGCTACTTGCTAAATAGATGCTTTTCTGAGGGCTTTGTAAGAGGGCTTTATTTATAGTCAGTGCATGGGACAATTAAAACTGTTTTGAGAAGGCTGTAACTAGTGACTAAATGTAAAGATAAATTGGGAGTTCATTTTCCTTTTTTGTTTCAAAATACAAGTATTAATATTGTACAGCATTGATTGCACTATTCTGGAGAGCATGCTTTCAATTTTAAACACGGACATTAAGTTTAGCATTTGTTTAAAATGCATGTATGTGAAAAAACACTGATCTTTTTGAGGACTGCCCTCATCTTTTAGTGTTACTGGTAGTTATGTATATTCATCAAGATATGATTATTCCATGATAAAAACCCCCAAACATTTGGCACTCTTTCTTGCTGATTAGAAACAAGAGTGAAATGTGTCTAGAGCTTTCCATAGCTGTAGTACATGGTGTGTATCAGAGACAGAATGTCACCACACTGCTCGTTAGCACATGTGGAGCCACACTCTCCTAAAATCCCAGTGCTGAGGCCTCTCTGTGCTGTGTGACTTAACCTCCATTTCACAGCTACATATGGCTGCTGGCAAGGCACCCAGCTTTGCAGGGAGCAGCAAAAGCCGCTCTGTGGGAAGGCTGGGCTCCTCTAAAATATGCTAAGGGTTATTTCATAGAGGTTTTGCAAGGCAAGTGTGAATCTGATGAATGCCAGAAGAATGCAGCTGTCACTAGAGGTACCTTTGAAATGGCACAGTGGGCTTTGCTGTTGGCTCCCTTAGCATCAAAAGGGGCATTTTGTGCTGTCTCCAGCAAAGACAGAGTCGCACAGTAAGTGTGTCTACAAATGCTTTTGACAAATAACTCATGTTTAATTCCTCGTGCACTGCTATTACAAAGTGTCCCTGACACTATCAGTAAACTTTTCTCAGCTTTTTTGGGGTATGTCAGTTCTTCCACACAACAGCTTTCATTTGATCTTTTTTTCACACTGGACTTAAAATAAAGTATTTTGAATATTTTCTTGCAATAGAATTGTGTCAGAACAGATGCTCTCAATTCAGAAGCCTTGATTTTTCTTCAAAAAGTTTCAAAAGATTTTTAAAACTTCTGGACTGAAAAACATTGTAGGAAAACAAAATGTTTCCATTATAGTTTTGGTTTCAATTAAAGGCCATAGAACCATCTCCTATGAATTCTGCAAACTATTGAAAAGGTTTGTCTGGGAAAAGAGCTTACTTCTCAGGAAGAATTAAATCTTTATGGCACAAATAGAAGTTCCTCCACTAAAGAGAATGTCAAACATCATATGGAAAGGGAAAAAACCTATCTCAACAAGTAACAGTAAAATGAAAATAAGTTATCACAAAGTGAGTAGATGGGGCTTAGTGATGCGACGTTTTATTTTTTTGGTTAAGTGTTACTCACATCAAATATAGTTATCAATACCTAGGTGAGCATCTTGTCCCTTCAAGTTTGTGAATATGAAACAGTTTTTAGCACTGGGAGTAATATGTGACTCATAAGATGTGCAGGGCTGCTTCTGTAGCCAAGTGGAGCCATTCTTTTTGGACTCACATGTTTCAATAATTGCACTATTCATTCCTACTGCATGTCATGGTAAATAAATGCTTTAAAGTCCATGTGCTGTGTAGAAGAGACAGCAGGAGATATATTTGAAACCTGCCTTTCCATTTTAGTGTCGTATACAATCACTGAAAAAGGCAACACACATGAACAACTTAAGTACTTAATGTTTTCCCCTTAAAATTTTAGCTTGATGTTAATATGTCCTGAAATATCTTTAATTTTTCATTATAGCAGTAATTATGCAAATATTAAGAATAGAATTGTTGTGTATAAACATTCATCTTTGTGTATGAAGGTATGCAGAGGTCAGATTCTGTACTGCAGTGAATCAGAGCTGAGAAAGCAGCAGCGCAGCTTGATGAGTTTTGAACTGGAAATGGGCAGTGAGAGCTGCCGGGCACCGAAAGGACAGCTGGCGTGGCAGCTTTTGACATCCTGTGTGTAATTGATTTTGAATGCTTGACAGGTTTTTATAATGGTGCAGGGGCACTTAGACCAGCAGGTAACTGCTGGGAATAGATTGAGTGGTGGTGAGCCCATTTTCATATTACTCTTACTTGAGAATCCTTTAGACACACTTGACATCAAAGATATGTTCTCTTTTAAGTGTAAGTGCTTGTCATCTGTTACACCCCTTTTCATCAAATTCCAGAAAAGCAGAACAACTTAAACCACTGGTGTGTTATTTAATTAAGTGAGCATTATTAAAGATGAAATTTCAAGTACAGTTTATATATCAAGTAGGAGTAGGAAATAAAGTATTGGCTGGGCAAACCGGCCTTTAGTTTTCTTGTCCAAGTTATTTTTGTTGGTAAACCCTGAGCAGAAAATCACTTGTGAAATTGATGTCAGAATTAGATTGAGCAGCCAGATTAGAACCAGAGAAAAGACAAGCTGTTTCTGTCTGTTTGAAGTGATGACTTTTTTTTAAATATGTGCTAAGTAGGCTGGTCAAAATAATTAAAAAAATTTAGAGAGCTACTGGGTTTGTTTTCCTTTTACATTGCATGCCTGCAAAATGCCAATTTAAAGAAAAAAATCACATCTCTAAATAGATTTGATTTTATCTGGGGTTCACCACCCGACCAGGATCCTAGAAGGGGATTAGTGGAACTGAGTCCCTTCATTCTGGGATTCTGAATTCACTGCCTGGTGAAAGAGTTTGCATTGCAAATAGAGAAACATAATGCAGTGTCTGTAAATCAGGCTGCCTGGAATCAAGCATGCAGATACTGAAGATTCAAAAATGACCAGTTGCTGTAAAAATCTAGGTCATACACTTCTAGACTTTCAGTCTTCAAACTTGTGGCAAAGTATTTTGTTCTTCAAGGATATTTTTTAACTCTGTCATCGTTAGCAGCTGAAGGGTTGATGTTTCATATCCTGTCCATTAATATTGGAAACTGGGTGGTTATTTGTATTTGGGACAATAGAATATCTCACATAATACGTGGTAAATATCCAAAACAACTGCTTTGTTAAATTTAATAGATTGTGCCAAGCAATGTTCATAATATTTTATTAATGGCTGTGAATTGGATCTAGAAAATTTTACAGTGGTTGGACTGGCCATTCATCCAAAAGATATAGGCGCTTAATTGTGTCTAAGCAGCTGTCAATTTTGTATGCCCTTAAGATGTCTCTTTCTCACTTGGCTGATCACATCAGGTTCAGAGCCTCTGAAAGGTTCAAACTTAGACCAGAAGGGAAAATTTTGCTTGTGATAAAACTGCAATGGCTTAAGCATTATGGTGCATGTCTAAATCTTAAAATATCTCTGAAAATATATTAAGACCTACAGTAAAGGACAAAGACAGTTGAAGCAAATTTTCATAGAAGTTTAAATATCTTTTTGCAGTGGTTTGTATACTTGAAAAGTCATTTTTTTCAGTAATTAAATAAGGTATTTTGGTATATAGGTGCAAAGTATTTCAAACTGAAAGGACTCACATTGCTGTGCTCATTAAATTAATTTCACCAGAGATTATATTTTTGAACAAAACAATGAAAACATGGTTTTTTTGGTCCCCTGGAGACCACAATTTTCTGTGAAATAGAGGGTAATAGCCTTAGTATTTTAGTTTAAAAAGTTGATCAGCTACTTTAAGGTCTGGCTACCCAGATCCCTTTAGTTGTGCAAGCTGTCCTTCATTTGCTGTTGTAAACATGTGTGGTGTTTTATGACTGAGTAAAGCTACAGTGTTGTCTCTTTGTGTAATTTGCAGTTATTGGAGCAGAGGAGGTAAGAAAAATTCAATGGAGACAAAAGTTTACACTAAAGTCTTGGAGATTCTGCAACAATAATTTTTCATGGCAAACTGGAAAGTGCTGTGGCTGAGCTAATAATTGTAGCAAATATTACAAATAGCTTGAGAAATTATACATTTTAACCCATTCATTAGTTTAGAGCTGAAAAAGGCCACTTAAGTGATGCAGTTAATCTCATAAACTCTACCAGTAAAATATTCCTAAAATAATTTTCATACTGGGGGCTTCTTGACTCATTGGAGGGACATATTTCACTGCCATTAGGTATTTATTGAAAGTGTTTGACAAAAAATTGTTTTATTGTGAGATTTTGGCACATTTGGTAAAATTTGAAGCATGACTAAATTTGGGCACTAAAAAAAATCATCAAATTCATGCACTATTTGACAGAAAATTGTTTTGATTTCATATTTCTTCATTAAGAGAATAATAATTACAATGATTTTTATAAAAACAGGTTTCTCCCCCCATTATTTAGAAATTAATTTCTTGGTTATTAGTGTTTCCTAAAAGGGACTCTCAGGTAAACATTGCTATAAAATGCTGAAATCTGAATGACTTGAAGGATATTTTTAAAGAAAATACTTATTTGAGATAACCACTAATCTCCTTTTGATTTGATAACTTGCACACACAAAAAGTAGCTGTAGACAGCCTTGTGATTCTAGATGAGAAGAAAGATGTTGCTCTGGTTAGGTCTTACAGTCCATAGAAAATTAGGAATAATCCACAGAAAATGAGCTTAGATCAGCCTACAATAACATAAAATAGTATTTGTCACTTAAAAAGAATCATTAATAAACTATGCATTTCAAACACACATATTACAATAAATGCACATAAAATGCAGAAGCAGTTGAACTGTGTGATGCTGGCCTCAGTTTTAGTTATGTTAGGCTCTATTAAAATATACAGGTTGCTGGAACTAGTTTTTTCTTTTTTTCTTTTTTCTTTTTTAACTGGACTGTATATGTATTTTCTTCTGCGTTTTTTCTTTTACTATTTATTTTTTTTTTGTAAGATAAGAAAAATCTTAATCATAAAACCAGAAACTAGAACCTACTGGTCCCCTGCCGTTAAAAACTGGGGAAATCCTGTGAGTGAAGGCCATGTTTCTTGCATTAAAATGTGACACAGTGGGAATTTAAATTATGAAGAAGGGCCAGTTCCCACTAAATGCTCTCTAAGCAGAATTTGGCATACCTGTCATACCCCATTTAGTTTTCAGGAGCATTTTAAATTTGCCACCTCCCAAAACATAATCTTGGGAAACCAAATTGTATCAATATTTGACTCACAAATTCAAAACTTCTCTCCTGGCCTAACCACTCCACAAACTGATTTAAATATGCTGGGTTCTGCCTACGTTGCTCCAGTGTGTTTTGCATAGTAAAAGTAAAGATTGTCTAAATTCATGGCTGCAAAATTTCTCAGAAGCAAAATGTATCCTTTCTGTGCTATATAATTCCTGGAGCATTTGCTATCACAAAACAAAAAGATGAGTTTTGAAGAGCAGCAGTTTCCTTCCAAGTAACCTCAGTTTCTGTGCTGCAAGACTGTGCCTGTTCCTGGATACAAGCGAAATAACGGATAAGATCTTCCACTCTTTTCCCAGAATCTTTTCAGTAGTTAGAAGCTGGACTTTCCATTGCATTCTTCCAATGCTTCTTCTGCATTAGTGCCAGGGGAGGAAAAACCCAGTGTTCAATGTTCTATTCCAGATTTTATCCTCTCATTTATGTCAAGCTAAACAAATATTCCAAACGCAGGCCAGTAGCATCTGTTAATTTTGCTCTTTATTGCCTTGCACAGGCTATTTAATTTTTTTAATATAAAAGGCAGTTCTCAGCCCTACACAGGCTTTAGCATTCATACTGTTTGCATGCAAATGGTGTTTTTAGCTGTAGCCATGAATACAGATATTTAACCTTGAACATTTGACTTATTAATGTAAATAATAGTTTAACATAAACATCCGTAGGGACTAATTTATATTTTTTAACAATCCAGTGTACCACTGTTGTAAGCAAACTTCAAGTGTGGAGCAGCTGTAGGAGAGTTTCTATAATGTAGTTTTCATTCAGAGGGAACAGATTTGTGTGGCTTCCCAGAACAAACTGCTTAGGAAAGTGATGCCTATTCAGGTGATAAATTAGGTGCTATATACTATGACAAGTGCTCAAAAATCCAGATGTATTTGGAAAAGTAGCTCTAATGATAAAATAGGATTTTTAGGCACTGAAGTCTTTGAACAGTGCATGAGTTTGATGATTTTCTTTAGTACCAAAATTAAGTCATGCTTCAGATTTTACCAAACATGTCAAAATCTCACAGTAGAGCAAAATCACATTAAAACAAAAAAGCAAAACCCCAATCCAAAGAGTGATCAAAGAGGATGACAGTTATGAATTTACAAATCACTGGCCTAACCCTATTCAACACAGTAATCTCACAGCCAGTCTTGTCACAATTTGTTCTTGTGTATCTTTGTCCACAAGAAAACACAGGGCTTAATATATATGCATTGTAAGAGTGTGCAATAATGCTTTAGATGAAGTAAAGCATTTGATCAGTGAGCAATGATACTTGGACTTTTATCTTGTGATTATTCCATTTATTCTAGTCTTAATAATTGTACTTATTAATTTTTCATAAGTATTTTATTTAAATGAAGTTGTTGTTAACATGGGTTTTCCTATCATTGCACATTCTGTCACAGGTAATACAACCAGTCAGTTCAAGGCTGTGCTTAATTCATTGGGATGAGGAATTCACTTGGAGTGGGTGGGAGTAGCTGAGCTATGGTTGACTCTGCACATCTGCCACCAAGTAATCCAAGTGCCTGGAAATTTGTGGAAGAGTTGACTCTGCAGTGAGCTATTGAATGGGCTTTTTGTAATCATATGTGACCACACTACTGTTATAAAAAGCAATGACTGTATGATCTTACTGTGGTTAAGACCTGACTGACCTGACTTAGGATTTTGCAGCAGTTTGTGTAGGTCCAACTTTCTGTTATGTTGAGAGTGGATGATTTTGTTTTAATGCTGAATACAAAAAGAGAGATGCAGATGGATTTTCAAAATTCTCTCTGGTTTTGTGTGTTATTCTACTCAGCTGTGAAGGTGCTACGTATTCTGTCTAGAACAGTCTGGTAGTATACAGTTCTATTCCTCATAGGAATTGAATTTTAATCAGGAAAGAAAAAATGCACTTGGGAATAAAAACTGCCAGCATTCATTAGTCCTTGAATTAGGAAGTTACATAAGCCAACAGTCTTACAACTCAGTGGGTGTACGGCAGCGCGGGTGGAGCTCTGAACTCACAAAGGAGTGTCACTGGAGTCAGCTGTAGGATCAGAACAACTTTATCAATGCAATCATTCCCACTCTTAATGGCAGCCCCTTAAAATTATGTAGGATTTCCTTCCCACGTCTTTCAAGTGGTGTTTAAGAAGTAATGAATTCTCTCTTAAAAAAAAAAAAAAAAGGAACAAAAGTGGTTGGCATTAATTCTTTTTCTGTAGAGAGGTTTAAGTCCTGATGCTGTATGGTTATAAACTGCATTCTAGACCTGTCAGAAATGGCTTCTATATGTATTCCTTACCTGTTGCTAACAGATGGCCAAAAATTAAGAATTTCCTGTTAATGAATCTATGGATTCATTATGGTGAGATCTCCCATACTGATGAATTTGCTATCAAAACTAGTACCTACTGTGGCTGAATGTTTTCTGAGTACACTGAACTTTTGTCTATTTCTGACCCTAAAAACTGAATTGAATGATCCTTTGAATTCAGCCAGCTGTTCACCAGCCTCCTTTGATACCTAAATGTCATGAACTAATTTTCCTTTCTTAACTGTTGAAATCTGTGAGACCACAAATCTCTTAACTGAACATGACTTCCAGTGGCCAATATTTTAGATTGTGACCAGCTTGAATACCAGCTCTGTTTCTTTCTCTGTCATGAGGAACTAGCACTGGTGCAGTTGGCATGATGACAGAGAATCCAGGAAGAGTGTTGATTCTTCAGGAACACTTGCAGTTTTACATACATGATTAAATTCTTCAATTTCTCCCAAAAGGAAGTCCCTAATTAATTAATTACCATATATCTAGGGAGACCTCCCAATGCAGTCTTTACAAGAATTCCATCCCACAGCTGTCCATTAAATACTTTCTTTAAAAAGTTCTTAAAGGACTTGCAGATATTTAAAGAGATGCTTGACCCCCATGTAAACTGGATGGAAGATGTTGGGATTTTGTGTTGTTTGTGTACAGCATCTACTGTGTTTGGAATAAGAGGCGCCTGGGAGTTTGAATGTGAAGATTTCTCCACTTATTGGGGGGGACCACTCACATAGCAAGGAGCTTTTCAGCCATGCCTTTGTGCTCATTTTTTTTCCTACTACTATAGAAGGACAATTTTGCTTTTGCTGTTGTTTTGACAAAAAATTTCTCTGCTTGTCTGTAAACTCCTGTATGTACTACACTATGTGGTCTCCCTTCCCCATCTGCTCTTGTTTTACCCATGCAACCCTAATTTCACTCTACTTTTATTAAACCTAACATGGCTAACTGCTTATTTATTTTCCTATCATATGTCCCTGTGATATCTGGGCAACTTCAAGTTTTCCAGCTTGGTTGCAATAAAAATTTGTTTCATCTAACCTAGGTTTCTCCCCACTGCTCCTATTTCCTATCTGGTACCATTTCTATTATGGCGGGAAAGGTAAGTTATAAAAAAAAAAAAAGGAAATCAAATTTAGTGACGAAAATTAGGTTCACTGTGCTGGCTGTCAGTGTCTGCAGAGGTATTTCTGTAAGGCTTTGGTCAGAGATGATGTTCTGTTCACACAGCACTGCTTGTGCTGAATTCTCTCTAGAATAAAGTCCTAGTTTTTGTCACAACAAGCTTTACACCTGTATTAATTCTTGGAATAACCTTCCATTTCTCTGTATCCATTTCTCTCCCACCTTCAAGTCTACTAAAACTAATTTCTTCCATTATCACCCTTTGTTTTGTCTTTCTTAGTTATTAAAATGGACAAGTCTTAAGGACTCTGTAGAGTCAGTTATCAAATCAGTGGTGTTGTACCACTAGTGACTCTTCTTACCTCCAGAACCTGATATCCTAACCCTGGTAAGGCTGCCATGGCATAATAAAATTTCTTAAGTTTACTTTTCTAATCACTAAAATTCAGGTGGAGGTTTCTCAGTACCTGATGAGCCTTAGACACCTGGAGAGCTTTGAAGAATCCCAGCATCAAAGAAGATCTAGAATGAAATATTACCAATATGTATTAAAAAACACTAATGAAAAGTTTTCTGTGATCTTCTACATTAAAATCGGTTTCAAGGGAAATTCTGAAAAATAGAGCATGCTTTTTAAAAAAATGAAATTACTTTGTCCTAAAAATTTCTACTTTTAGGCATGTAATAAAAGCAGGATAGTGTTGAGTGAAAAAGGTAAAAATATGTTGATTTTTCATGTCTATGTCTTGGTATTATTTCATGAGAAATTATTATAAGCCTTCAAAATTAATATCCTATCCAGCCATTGAAGGCAAATTAAATGCAAATGAAACTCCTCAAATGAACGCATAATGCTTACTACACTGAGGTTTCAAAACACATTTATGATGCTGAGTAGAAAAAAAATCAAACTTACATTGAATGTACTCTGCAAATGCAAATGTCATCATCCATTTCTTTTTATGCTTTTCTGGTTTATGCTCTTTGTTTTGCAAATATGGTAATTGTAATGCAGTTGTATTAAAATTGGAAGAAGTCATTGAAATTCACCCAGCAAACACGCTCTTCTTCCAAAGTTATTTGGTTCAAAAGTGTAAAATGGATTTTGAATTTTATGTCAGCAGTTTTAAAGCTTATCATGTTACATTCATATATTCTACTGTGTCACAAATGAGATCAGAAATATTGAGGTGTTGGTATGAAACTGCAAAAAACCCCAAAAGGCATGTTTTATTCTATAGTTTATTTGTTTTTTTGAAAGAAAGGCCGTCTGATGACATTTCTTTTGGCAATATGAATGTTTTAATTCATATGCTGAGTCTTTTAGTTAAACTTTGACTGGTGTACTTTCCTTTCAGTATTTTAATTTCAAGAGTTACCTTAACATATCAATTTCTCTGTACAAGTCCTGTAGGAAATAACTTTTTAAGCCTAAAAGGATTACCCTGTTCTGCCTTCATGCATTTTATACTTCCATTTTCTCATATGCAGTGACAATGGTGGGAAGAGCTCTCTTGTGTTTGCTCCCCCACTGCTGACCACAGTGCTCTGTGATACAAACTCAAGGAGCTGAAGAATCTTTCTACAATGCATTGTTAAGTTTTCTACACTAACTTTTTTCTTAGCTGTCATTTAGCAGTGCTGGAAGTCATCTATAATCTCTCAGGTGCTGGATACCTTCATCTGCAGTGGTCTGATTTCCTGGGGAGTCCACAAGATCTTCCTTAAATGAACATCTTGCCCAGCACAGCAAGGCCATCGGTGCCAGGGTAAAGCACAGAGCCGCTGGCTGTGTTAGCCCGCTCCCAAACGTGGCAGATAAGGAGATAAGCAGCTCAGCTGCCAACTCCCTGTCCTGCTACCCAGTAACTGCTATAACTGCAGCATGATTAATGTGGAATTGCTAACTGTAGGTCTCACCCGCGCTGGGCACCAAAAAGGGCTGTGGTGGGCTGACCTGGGCTGCATGCTAGGCCCTCACCAGGCTGCTCTAGCACTGCTCCTTTTCAGCCAAACAGAGGAGAGAAAATTAGATGGGAGACAGCTCATAGGCTGAGATACAGCAGGTTACTAAAGCAAAAGGTTATGTGCACACAAGCAAAGGAAAATAAAACCCCCAAAGTTTTAACTTTTTGCTTTTCATAGCAGGTGCTGTCTGGACAGTTCTCAGGAAGCAAGGCTTCAGCTTTCATAGCAGTGGCTCCAGAAGGTAAATGTTATAAACAAAGAATGCCCCCACTTCCAACTCCTTTTAGCTTTTGTGTCTGAGCTGATGATATATGGTCTGGGGAATGCTACTGGGCAATGTGGGTCCACTGTCCTATTAGTCTCCCCTCCTGTGATCAAGTGCCGGCCTGCTGCCTCAAGGTGTTGAGAGACAGTGGTGGTGCTGTGCCAGCCCTGCTCAGCAGCAGCCAAAACTCTGGGGTGTTGCCAACACCTTTCCAGCTCCTGGTGCAAAGCACAGCCCTGGGAGGGGTGCCTGGGGCAAATGAACTCCAGCTCAGCCAGACCCAATATAACTGTTCATCTAGGATTCTCAGCATAGGAAGAAGATTAAGACCATTGCGAGAAGGAAAGCTGAGTTGCTCTGAATGACTGACACAGGCTTTATTTTGCTATGGCTGCTGTGGAAGATGCTGGATCAGAAAAGTGGTGTGTCTGGTATGTAGCCTGTAGTACTGTGCAGACATCTTACCTTTGTCAAATGCAGGAAAAAAAAAAGGGGGGAACAAACTCAAGCCCCACAGTTCTCACAGGTCATTTTAGTAATGAGGCCTGTGGTGTGCAAAGCTTGGATAGACGGCATCAGAAAACTGACCAGCAAGAAAGGTGATTATTACATACCTAAACAAGGAGCACAAGGTAAAAAGCTTTGTTACATGCACAATATCTGGTGAACAAGAAAGGTGGAACAACTTTATGGAACTGATTGTCAGGGAAAAAAGTAAATGCTGAAGCATTTTATGGGAAATTAAAGCTATACCCTGTGGTGAGAGAGACATGTAGTCAAAGATGAATACCCATGTGTTTTCATTTTGCAGCATAGCAGCAAAATCTGTTTTGATCTCATTTGTCTTGTTAAATGTTTCAACTGACTCTGTATGCATTGTCTTTATATCCTGTAGGATACAGGTTAAGATTCTGCCTGCTGTTTGTCAAATTTTAAGATGTAAAGCAATGCTCTTGCAGACTTAGCTCTTTGTTTAACTACAGCTGTGTTACAGTATGTGCTTGAGAGTCTGATTGAATATTACAAAGCTACATGCAAAGCAGATTACCACTGATGTGGCCTTTGATTAGTGGGGAAATGGAAAATAAAAATTTTAGAGCTGCAATGGCTTCATATGTATCATGGGGGACTATTAATGGAGATTGTCTCCTTGCAGGTACCAGCAGCAAGTTTTGGGAACCATGCAAGCCCTATTTGAGGACCTGGAACATAACTGATTATTTGGAAAGAAAACCAAAATCTTTGAGTCTATGGGAATCTCTTTTATCATTTGGAGAGGATCTTAGAATTACTGCCATTCCTGGCTGGAAGGAGGTATTTCTGTGTTTATGTATATCAGCCAGTGTTCAAACTTCAGTATACACAGAAATATAGTTTTGACACTTTCTTCTAATGCTTTAGTTATCTGCTCCACTTAATTAGAAATTTGCTTTAGATACTGGCAATTCAAGGTGCTAAATCTTAATTCCTCAGCTGATTGCTTCAAATAAATCTGTAACTCTGATGACATAAGAGCACAAGTGTCATTTAATATCTTTGACACTGGGGCATGTATGCTTTATAAAAAGTAGCTATAGAATAGAAACATTGAATGCCATAGTTGTTATGAGCAATTTAATCATATCTGACCATGAAGCAAAATGTGAGATGTGACTGGTCTCTCAACTGATACAAAATTGTGTAGTTATCTGAATCAGTAGAGTTATGATGGCTTGACCCAGAAGTATTTGAGAGGAAATTTGTGAAAGTTGATTTTACTTTTGATCCATATTGTTTATCTATTAATCTATTAAAAATACTTTAAAAAAAAATTGTTAATGGACAAGTAGCTGCCCTGTGACACAGATTACAGCAACCACAAAAATTGTTCATAATGAGGTGGTTCCAGGTGTTACACAGTGGTGCTTTAAAGTTCACAACTGCTTTCATAACAAATTCTGTGATCAAGTGTGCAGCTGGACCAACATCCATGAGTAAATCACTGCCAGGCAGAGCCAGGTGATGACTGCAAAGCAAGAGATGTGCAAGCTCCATGCCTGAGGAGATGAGCACTTGGCATTGGCAAAGGTTGTGTTTGCATGGCCGCAGGCTGATGGTTTTCAGAAATTCGAGTAAGGCCCTTGGCTGTTTGCTTCTGGTAATCTCTTTGCCTCTTGACTCCAAGTTCCTTAGATTCCTATTTATGTACATGTCTCTTTCTTAATGAGCTGTATGTCTGAGGCCTATAAAAATACATTCCAGGTATATGAATTCTGAAAACTAAATACCGCCAACCCTTCAGTGTGTATCGGATGGAATCACTGAAATATAGAACTGCTGCAGGTAGCAGGGGAAGTTTTTCTTTGAGTCACTTTGGTAAATCAATTTTCCAGTGGGGTGGGTCATAATCTGTCAATGATTTGCTGTCTGTGATGGTGTTTTCATTCCATTGAGATATAAACATGAGGGCACTTCAGTGAAAGGTTTACTACAAAGCTTTCCTCTCAATCTTTTTTAGTTTAGTGAGTATATGAATGACTATAGCTGTTTGGAAATAAATTTGTATATAGAGAGAAATAATGAGATTTTTAAAAATCCAGTATCAACAGGAGGAGTGAAAACCTTTCAGTTTTGTCTATTCTTAACATTATTGTATTGCTCCAAAATCTGGTTTTAAGAACTAAGTGATATAAAAATGTTTAAGGTTAAATAGGTAGATGGAATTAATTTCAAAAATATTTTTTAAGGTCTACCTAAACTCATAATTTTTTTTTTCCAGTTAATCAATACTTTATTAATTTTTACCACTCTAAACCTGAAGGTCAAGTAGCATTAAAGATCTCTAAATAGAAAAAGGTGTGGACCTGGCTTTATTTAGAGGTTTCAAGTCCCGTTTTGCAGATATGCTGACATTTATGAAACTGTCAAGCTTTGATCATATTGGTTAATCCAATTTAAAGATGCTTAGAGTTTTTGTTTAACCTTCAGCTTGAGATACCTGGTGGTGGTGGTTTCAGAGAGAGGGAGCAATAGCATATTCAGGAGAAATACCACAGGCCAGCATTTGCAACTATTACCATTTAAATAGCCTGTGTCAACCTAAACAATACACAAGGGTTTGGATGACATTTTTTGTGGGAATTTGATTCCAAGGATCTTTACGGTGTGATAAGTATGTGATCCAAAATGACACATTATGGAGTTATTCTGGGCTGGGGTGAACACAGATCTCAAGGAAAGGATGATAGGCAAAACTGCATCCCAAACTGCAAGGAAGGAGCAAGAAATTACAAATAAATGGAAAGCACTTTAACAATTTCCTCCACCATGTACAGGACTGTATTGTGACATTCATCAGAGGAATCTCATCTTCCCGAGCTGCTTCCAATTTTCTGCAGCCTATTTGAATAGGTCCACTTCTATTAGGACCAAATTTAAGGGACAGGTAGGGTTTTCATTCTAGCTACACCAGGACACTGTGTCAGTACTGCAGAATATATCTAAAAATCCTGGCTTCTGAGTTCCTTGATCTGTAAATATCATTCATTTGTTCACATGTAGACACCTAAATAACTCATTAAGGATAGTGTTTAGGAAGAATTTTCAGGACTGAGGATTAGAGAAAATTGTAATTTTTGGCTTTATTTCTTTTATTACCTAGAAACTCTCAGTAGATTTTTATGAGAACCTGCAGAAAAAATCGTATTATAAATAAAGAAAAGCCTGAAAAAAAATAAGGTCCTAGGGGCTCTGAGAGTTATAATCTTGCACTTGAAATGTTAGGCAGGGGTGAAGAAGGCTTGCAAGCTGCTCTTGCAGTGCTGGGCTGCAGGGAGCTGCGAGCACAGGGCTGGAGGAGTGCCAGTGCCCACCAGAGCCAAGCAGGGGCGAGTCGAGAGGGAGAATTCAACTTTGGGTATCAGATTCTGCTGTCTAGGTTGATTTTTAGAATAGCAAGGGTGTGATAAATTATAGCTTAACTCTCAATTGTGTAAGTGTGACACTTTCATAATAAACACAGGCTGCTTGGGTTCATCTGAAAACAATCTTATATGTTTGGTTCGTTTTATTCACGGGGACAGTTTCTATGTCATCTGCTGAGTGGGTTTGGTGCTTTTCCCCATTTTTTTCCAAAACTAGCTCTAAGTGCTTGCGAGGAAAGAAGAAAACAGACACCAAGAGGAACTGAAGTTGTTCATTGTGGGAAGTGTGCCTACAAAATTTTTCTTAAAGCTTT
Source organism: Geospiza fortis (assembly GCF_000277835.1). Classification (NCBI taxonomy): domain Eukaryota; kingdom Metazoa; phylum Chordata; class Aves; order Passeriformes; family Thraupidae; genus Geospiza; species Geospiza fortis. The sequence goes on along the minus strand of NW_005054357.1, from coordinate 98,390 downwards.
GAATATTTTATTTTTGTTACAAAATTGATTTCAAAGACTGAGGAACAGATGTTTCAGTCTGTATTTATCGGCAAAGTTTTTGTTTTTATTCTTTGCTTAAAAATATTTGCTCTCTTTTAATAAATGGACAAAAACGGGTTGGTCAATGCTAACCTTTAGATACAGTTTTTGTTAGCAAACAGAAGTTTTTACTTAGTGCTCCAGTGATATGAAAGATGATGTGACACTGACCCTGCCTTTGGGATACCATAGGAGAAATACTGTGCATGGCAATACTGGCAATGATGTTGTGCTGTTTTTTATACCCATGGATGTACTCTGAAGTGACCTATCCTGGGGAGACTCTCCAGTTTAGTTTTGTGCCAGTGCTTTGTTTAGCAGGGCTACAGACCAATGTTTCACTTTGTTATCTGTGTAAATGTTCTTTATTTAGCTGTCAGTCCATTATCTGCCTGCAAAGTACTCTCTGAAAGAAGATCCCTTACTTTTGCTTTTTTTTTGTTGTTCAACATTATCTATGAGAGATATGTATATACATTTGAACAGGAATAAACACTGTGTCTGCATTTATGTGGCCCATGAGAGCTGTGGAGATGCTTGTTCCCACTTCAGCTACTTCCTATAGACTGATTACAATTTTAAAAGCTCATTGTAATATCAGGCCTGCTTGTAATTGTCTTCCAACTGAAAGCTAGTCTGATATATACTGATATCTTACTAATATCTTGCTAATAGATGTTGTATGACACATGTTCAAAAAAAGAGGTAACATTTAAAAATTACACTCAACATTACTGACAATGTAAATGATGCAACCCCATCAGTTTTGAATCAATTTGGATTTAATCATCATTTATAATTCATTTGGTTTCCTCTTAAACTCTGCCTCAAGCATCTCCTAGGTGTTTAGACTGCAGAAAGATAAAATGCATAGATGTATATTGCTGTCTAATAAATCTCTTTCATGTTTTCCACTTGCAGAGACAGGGTAGTCTGACCTTGGAAAAGGGCTATAATCCAGTGTCTTTATAGACATGAGGAAGCAGCTTTGACAAGCAGAAGTTAAACCCTAGATGGTCCAGGACTATCTAGCCATTGCTTAATCTTCTTAATATGGTAAGACAAATCCCATTCTTCATTTTTATATTAACATATTTCAATTTTATTACAGTTTTTAACTCTTAAGCAGAGCTGTAGAAGCTTGGCTAGAAATGCCAGACAAGCACACACATTCAAAAGAAAAAGAACTCCTCAGCTCAGCAAGCTCACAAGTTTCAAAAAGCTTATTTTAAATGGCTGTGAGTGAGGAAAAATTAGGGCATTGAGCAAGCCAATGTAACTACTGCAGAGATAATAAAATAAGGACTGTAAGGTGAAAATTAATTACCATTAACAATAAAATACATTTATTCTGGGTAGAGCTTGCTGTAAAGACAGGATTTCTAAGTGGCCACAGGGATAGAAATGACCACTTCTGATTGTTCCCTGCATCACCAGCTAGTTTCCCATTTTTTTAGAGCAGGATATGATTATCCCCAGTTGTTTCTGGGAAAGAACATCTAATGTCAGCCTCAGTCTCTGTGAGGTGGCTGCTTGTTATTGCAGTCTGCACAGAGACTGACCAGAAGGACTCCACTTTGAAACCTGTGTCTGCAAATGAAGCTCTCTTCTTTTCCACATCTCTTCTCATTCTTCTCTCCCAGACTAGTATAGTGGATATTATTTTGTATTTGCAGAAATTGTCTGCCACTGAGCAGGTTACACAGGCCATTGAAGCAGCCAAAGAGCTGAATAGTGGTTGAAATTGGCCAGATTCATTTAAAATAATATTTTCAATGATGCATACTATTTATTTAATAATAATTAAATTAATTATTAAATATTTTATGGTGAACTAAAAAAAATTAAATCCTTTTGCAAACATAGGGACAGAGAGTCTGTGATGTCTCCTCTGTGTGTGATTTGGATATTAAAATCTGTGATTGAGCTATAGAGTTGCTCTGGTATGTCAGTGGTTTGGTTGCTATAATTAGATTATATGACATTTTCTAAGAAATTTATTCACGTATGAGTTAATTTCTTATAAAATATACTTTTATTTGATAAAACAAAGAACAAAATTACTAATAGCAAGAAAAAAATCAGTATTTGTGAAGATGTTTACAAATTCACAAAATTAATAATAAATCATAAACAGCTCAAATCCAAATTGGTTGTGCTGGAGTGAGTTGTTCTGAAAACATTTCCCATGTTTCACTAGCTCTCACATTTAAAATCCCATGCAGAAAAAAATCTCTAGAAAGTCAGAAACATTTGCAATCATAGTCAAGACACCCCAATCCAAGCTTTGTACCTTTGCTGTAAGGGTGTTACTGATATTTGGAAATCTGAATTTTGAAGGGAGAATTTTAAATCTGGCTTCTCAGATGTTGGTTGTATTCAGCAGGCTTGTAAATAACCTTGGAAAAGGCTGATTAGGTATGAGATACAGGGTGTAGGTTGATTGAATTTGTTTGAATGCTCAAAAGCAAAGCTGATTCTAAACAGGTAAAACATGTTTTTCATGAAACTGAATGGCAGATGAAATTCAATTTTGGTAGATGGAAAGGAACTAATGTATTTAAATATGCATTTTGATTCAGTAGTTACTATTCAGGAGGGAGATATTGGCATTATTGTGATTAGTTCAATAAAACTGTCACCTCAGACCAGCTAAAGAGGAAAATATAGTTCTATAAAACATCCTGGGAAAAAATAAGAGAAAATAATGAATGCAATCCTTTTGAAATCTAGGTTATTGTTATCTTGAATTGTTATCTTGAATATTGAGACAAGAGTGGTAAAAAATCTCAGAGGAACTAGAAGGGCTACAAAGAACAATAGTAGACAGAGAAGGGTTTCTTGTTGAGGACCAATTAAAGTGCTCTGTAATTTCTCCTTGGAAGAGAGAAGACTGCGATTGTGCTAAAGGTCTAATAACTGACAAACAGGGTAGGAAAGGTAGCATTTGTATTTGTTCTTGTAATGTAAGTATGATGATGTGCTGAATAAAATCATGCAACAGTTTTAAAACAAACAAATATTTTCTTCACAAATAGGTATTTAAATTGTGGAATTCCCTGTTAGGAGGGTATAGTGGAGATATGAAATGGGAATAGGTTCAAATAGGATTTGATTATTTTGTGACAAAATGTCCTACTGGAGGGACATGCCATTCTGTATTTTCCTGGTTTCTTACAGTATTTTCCAATTGTGGACCTTTTTCAAAGCAAAACATGGCTGTTCTTATGATCTTCAGGTATTTGAAAACATGATTAATTTTACCATTACTAACAGTTTCTCTATGAATTGATATTAAATGCCTGCATATGTTTACACCTTAATCTTGTGAAGTGCACCTGCAAGGCATCCCCACTGGAATGTGCTTAGAGAGAGCTCTGCCACAGTCCTGCTTGCCCAGGGTGCCCCTGCACAGGAGCTCTGCTGCAGTGCTGGGGGATGGTGAGGGCAAAAGTGCAGGTGCACATTTAGGGATGGGCATCGCTTGCTCTTGGGTTTGGTCAGAGGGTTTGTTTCAGACAACAGAGCTGCATTAGCAGGGGTCCTGAACTTAGGGCTAACAGTTTTATATTTAGGGGAGTCAAACCCAAATAGACAGTGGCATGGGCCTGCCCTCTTCCTCTTTGGGGTCTTGTACCCTTTTCTGCATTCTGTTACTGAGTTGTGGATCAATCCTCAAACAGGCCCTGAAATAGGCCCTGTTGTGTTCACCCATGTTTTTTTCTTCCTTTCCTGTGAAGAATCAATGTAAATGAGTTTGCAATACATTTGCTGCTAGCAATTTTGGTGTGATGTTTAATAATTTTGCTTATCAATTTCACGACCAAGTAATCATTATAAGGTTTTTATTTTTTGTTCTTTACTTTTGTGACCCATAATAGAAGTTCTATTTATTTATGGTAAATGATACAAGTTTGTGGATGCGTGTCAGGTTTCTCTGTTTGCAAGATTCCTTTTGTATCAAAAAATATCTCAGGGAATGGAAGAAAATGGGCTAAGCAAGAAATAAGGTAAAAAAAAAAAAAACCAAACAGAAGGAGGGAAAAATCAATGGAATTTTGAAATAGCCCATATTAGAAAAAGTATTGTCAGCAATTTCTAGAAAGTTTTTTTTGGGTACAGAATGGGCAAGATACATATTTCAGAAATACAGGTTGCACTCTAATTCCCTTAAGCCTCTCCTTTCTACTTTGGCCTAAATTTGACATTGCTGGCATGTCTTCCTCACAGCAAAGTTCATGGAAAGCCAGAATGGTGCAGCTGGTTCCTGGCTGGTTTGATGCTAAGGGGAAATCTTAATTAAAGCCTCCTTCATTATGTGCTACCATGTCCTTGGAAGAGGTGTGATGTTGCAGAGAATATTCCATGTCAGGGACAGCTTCAGAGAACACTGGTCGGGGAATACAAGTTCTTTGGAGACTGAAATGCTTTTAAAATAGGTAATGATATGCGGAGATAAAATTTGGAAAATTTGGCCTTTGCTTTGGGTTTGCAGAGCTTTGGGCATTCTGCCTGTAACTGTACATGCACATATCCTGGAATTTCTGCCAGTCACCTGCCACTTGGTGTTGTAGCATCCAGACATGCCTCTTGCCAAGTCCCACAGGACTCCTCGTTGCTCTGTGCTCAAAGATTTAAACCAGATTAAAAATCAGCCATGAGGACCAGAGCACAGAAAGAGCCCTGAAATATCTGTGAAGCATCCCTGGGCTCTCACAAGCGTCAGCACTCCTTGGCACCCTGCCAATAGTCCAGGTGCCAGGGGGTATCAGAGGAGAGCCAGAACAGGATGGTGAGCTGGGCTTCTGAGAGCTTCTGGAGGACACTCCAGCTCTACTGATGTCTTAAACAAAATGCTGCATTCACTCAAAATTAGTGTTTTGCAATATTGTAATTGCAGTATTTCAAGCTTGGCTAATTCTGCTTGAAATTTAGATATAATTTTAATTTTCCCCATGGGGAAAAAAAACATTGATTGAACCATTATTTCCCATAGAATCCTGAAAATGCATTTTTTAGTAATTTGTTTAACAGAAAAATGCTCAGCTTAGTATCTGCGAATTTGGATGAATATCCTTGGCTAAAATTGGCTCTTTATCCAAGCAAAAATTCGACTCTTTAAACATTGACTTAGATATGCTGACATAAATGAAGAAACAGTGCTTTTAGGCTTCTGAATTCACAAGTGATAAAAGAGCAAGAGAGCACCCTTTTCATAACAAAATTATGGAGGTGAAGATCTTTCAGTAAAATCTTTCGTATTTTGCTGGAGAAGCTTTAAAAATTATTCATTCATGAATAGATTTAACTTAGAGGGTTTGTTTGAGCACAAATGTTTGGCTCATCCATTTCCTTTAGTGGATACATAGCAAACCTAGAAAGTCCGGTTATTTCCTTTGAAGGACAACTAGGTGAAGAGATAATTTCATACTCTACATATATTTTTCCAGAAACTGTTGCTTTATGCTGAGAAACAAGTGAGTATAACCAAATACATAAACCAGTGGTGCTCTTTGTGTGGTGTTTGATAAGGTAATCTGCTGGAATATTTTACCTATTTTACAAATAAGAAACATGCAGTAATTCTCAGGAATATTTCAGTAGCTGTTCTGTAGCTCAGTGAAATGAGACCTACAGTGGTTTAATCTGTTTTTTAATTAATATGTCTATATCTCCGTAAAAACAAATCCAGTGGGATCTTGCTGACACTATTAACTCTTGTGAGATTATGCTACATATCAGCAAACTCAAACAGAATTGAAAGGAGATAACAGTAAAATTTTTAATTTATTCAAATAATTTTGAATTCTCAGACTCATTTTTCAGTTTAGCCTTGCATTAAAATAGCTTTCCCTTTTCTTCTTGAAAGTAGTTGTGAAAATGTGTGTTTGTTCAGATAAAAGTACTCTTGGCTGCATTTAGCTTATTCTCAGTATTTCCAAGGTCATACCAACAGCAACATTCAAGGGCTCAATAATCAGATTCTGATTTGGCCTCAGCAGTGTAAACCTATGCTAAGATATGACATTTCAGTGGTTTCACTTTGATGGTATTTTTGAGAGCAGAATGTGTCTTTAATTATTACATAGAACACAGCTTTGTATGTCAAAAACCCAGGGAAAAATTGACAAGCTCAACCTACTTTAGAGCCATCATTTAAGCCAAAATTCATTAAAATGGATTTCCACAGGAGACATCCTATTGGCATTTCATGTACAGACAGTAACTGAAAAATGCTTTTATATACAGATTCATACCAACAGCTTTCTGTCCAGCAGGTGACTTTCTGCATTAAAAGGTTTATAGAAGTGGAGATTGTAATAGGATGAACAACCTTGATAAAATGCTTTGATTCTTATCTTTGAATTTTTTTCCCCATTACATTTGCCTTAGCTGGTGCTGCTGCAGTTAAGGGGATCTCAATGCACCCATTGTAAACTTCTTTCATGGGGTTTTATGACTTCATGGTAAAAAATAGCTTTTGTCTGAAATACAGCAGATTTTTTTTTAACAATTCTTTTTTCAGTTAAACAGTGAATGTTAACTTGAAAAAACACATTTATTGTAAATGAAAGGGCAATCTTCAGCTCAGTAATATCACCTCAGATTAATAAAAATGGCAGTATTTTAAAAATCCAATTTTGTTTTCACAGTAAGATTGTTTGTTTGATTACCTTTTTTGAATTGCACTTTGTTTAGACAGGGAAATGGATGAAGTTAGTTTCAGTGGGCTTGTAATCATTTTCACTCTCAGGTCGTTAGTACCACAATATTTAAGATGCAATAGCTGCAAGGTAAGTTTGATGAAAACAACCACATATATCGGAATTTTCTGAAAAGTTCTAATGTTGCATCCATCCGTTTTTGGTTGCATTTATGTGTCACAACCCAGCAGCGTTCACCTGCTCAGCTCTGATTTCTGCCCTCTCGCCTGTGAGTCAGGCTGCAAAGACCCTGGCTGTTGAAGATGCTATCTGCAGCTCCTCCTTTCCCTGATTCTGAGGGCACCTTTTCACAAGCAGGAGCTGGAAGATTAATGAGCCAGCAGATCAGAGGGCTGAGCTCCCTTCCCTGCCCTCCTTGTCTCATTTTCTTGCAAGGGGCCAGGCTTTGCCCTTCCTTATTTCTTGTGACAATGCACCTGACCTGTTGAGTTCTCCTGGCTTCTGGGTTTATGTTCTAAGCAGTGTCTTTGCTGTCATGTAGCTTAGCAGAAATATGCTGTAGTGAAAATATCAGTCAGTTCTGCCGGCCTCGGTGCTGTAACAAATAACCTCCTGGGCAAGGGGAGTTTTGTGTTAATGGGTTTTATTTGGGGAGCTACCAGGGAGTGGTGGTGCTTCCTTTAAAATCTTGGTGCTTGGAAAGTGCCTTTGTTTGTGCATGGAGGGCTACTGGGCTCTCAAGCCTTTTTCTTCTGCACCTACTGTAAGAACTCAGAACTTGGGAAAAGCCAGTCAGGGGAGCAGAAGCAGCAGGGGGCTCAGTGGGCAGTCAGTGCAGTTCTCTTGTGGGACCGGTGAGCATTTGGAGGAGACTGCTCTTCCAGTGAGTGCTGGGACACTGGTGCATTTTCCCTCCTTCATGAGAGCGTGGTAGAATCAAGGTCTGTCTTTACTCCTGCTTTAGTAGCCTGCAGCTCAGATCTTCAACGTCCCCGGTGTGAGCTCATCATTTGTCATTATCTCCTGGTTTATGCAAGGTCCGTGCTATGAGATACAGAATGAGCAGCTAAATGCTTAGTAATTTGTATACTTGGTAAAATGCTATGTGTATCACTCCTGGTTATGCTGTTTTCTCCATGTTTACAGTAGAGAATTAACTCCTATATAACCATCATACTTGTTGATCTAGAATGATTGCAGTAGATTTAGCAAACACCTTTCTCTGTTGGAGAGCACCCTATCAAAGTGTAGCAGTGACAGCATGAGGAGCAGCCTTCAGGAATTTGCAGAGACAGCATGGATTGTGTCACTGCTGTCTTTGGTGAACAGGAACCATTAGATTTGATTGTGAAATGCTTTAAACATGAAAATCTTTTAAGAGATTTTCAAAATTCCTATCTCAGTTCATTGACAACTACCTTAATTTGAGATTTGTAGACTGAATATATTGCTTTTGTAATTCAGAACACTAGGGAAATTTGTTTTGCTTTGTTTTAGGAAATATCAGAACAAATAAAAAATTATATGAAAGCTTTAACTAGAAAATATGTAGATTTGTGATGCAAATGAGTTTATGAAAATGATCCACTTGCAGTAGAGGAATAATGGAGCCAAATTATTGGAAACTACAGATAATAGCATATCTGGGATCTCATTGTTCAAGAACTGCCTATAAATATAGTGCATTATTACTCAAGCATTACCAGGTTATCTCCACATTGCTGAAATTTATGAAAAACAATTTTCAGTGCCTTTGGAAAAATGATGTGAGAGTATCTGGCTATTTAAATTTTGGTTGGTCACAGTTGCCACGTACAATGCAGACAGAAAAAATCAGAGTTGCATTGCTAGAGTCAAGCAACATTATTATCTAAAAATGAACTTGAGACAGGAATTCTTTGTTTTTCATTCCCTTCAAGTATTCGTAATTAATCAGAAAATTCAATTCAACTGTGAAATGAAATAAGCAAAGAGACAAATCTCCTTTATATGTAGCCTCGTCAATCCTCAACACCCTGCTGACCTCTTGCTATTGCTAAAGCAAATCTAGTCTGTGTTTACAAACCACACTCCTTCCAGCAGCACTTGGAAGGAAAAGTTGAAGTGTGTAGGGCCCTACATGCCAAGCACACTCAGGCGGGTTGTGACAGTAGCCAGGAGTGAGTGTTTCAAAGCAAAAGGGTTGTGCCTCTTCCTCCAACTAAGGAGAAACAGCAGGGGCACTATGCCTCTTCCAATGGCTGTTTGAAGAAAATTAATTTATAGAGACTGAGGTGCTCAAACATGCAGATAAAATCCATGACTACCTGTAGTCTATGTCTTAAATTTCTCTGTTGTGCCAATGGGATGATGGCATTACAACTGTCTCCTTCAGCAGAGGAAGTGTATTCTAATTTTCTATACTCATCTGCACGGTCATTTTCTCTATAAAAGTATTAACCAGAAGTATGCTCATTAAACTTTTGTCTCATCTGTCTGGTTTTTTTTGTTTGTTTGTATTTTTAAAGAGTAGTGTAAGTTTTCCTTATCTTTTTGGAGAGAGGCTGTTTTCAGACAGGGTACTGCAAATGAAGCCTCTCCCAATCCATCAGTGAAGAGTGGCTGAGCAGCCACATGCTTCCAGCCTTTTCCCTTTTCCAGGTTTCCCATGTCTGCTGCAGGCAGCTCTGCTCAGTGTGCTGCGCTGTGCTTTTGTGCTTGGTGTGGGCCATTGTCACAGGCTGGGTTTGGTTTTAATGATGGCAGATGGCACTTACCAGTTAATAGTCACAGCATTTATTTTTATGGTTTTTTGTTCTTTTTCAGTATAGCATTATATGGCAAGGACACTTGTTCTTTGCAGATATGATTAGGTGACTTCTTCATCTTTTGTGAGGCTGAGACTGCAGATATTTTGGGCTGTGTATGTAAGCCTGTATTCTTTAGGGAATAAAATATAGGAATCTCTAAAAACTTCAGCTAACGAGCAGTAAATTCATCGGCAAGTTATTGTCCTTTCCCCTTGGTTTATTCTTAGTCTACAAAACTTAGTTTAGAGTACAAAAGGAAAGGAACAGATTCTCTTGGCTCTCTTGCCCCCTCTCCATACTTTTCTGCAATGCAGAAGGTTTAGCTCTGAATACAGTTGTCCCTCTTTCAAAATAAATTATCATCTACTTTGTCAGCAGGGAAAGTATCATAGATGGTGTGTGAGTTTCTTTTGATAATTTTGCTGTAGCCTATGTGAGAAGAGGGGTTTTTAGATGAATTGGGGTTCCTCAGTTCCTGAAGGCTTAGCTGTGTCAACCATCACTAATATCAACACCTATTGCATCTCTAGTGATGCTTCACATTCTAGTCTTGTTTCTGGTTTTCAGCGTCTTAATCATCCTGAAACAATTTGAAGAAGTTGGAGTTTTCTTTTTCAACCATGAAGAGAATACACAATAAAGATTCTCTAATAGAGTGAGAGAATGCCTTGGTCCGTCAGGTGAAACTGTTAGAGCAGTATGGACTTTATGCAATAGAAGGGGAATGTAGAATCATCCTCCTAGCTGATTACCTCTGCCTGACCTCCAACTGACTCTGTTAAATTATTATCTTCTCACCTCAACATGAATCTTCCATTTCAGCAAATATTTACAAATATATTGGTTCTTCTGCAGCGTATCAATTGTACTATACTGGAGGTTATTTTATCTATAGAAGCAGTATAAAAGAAAGCTGAGCAACTCATGGGTATGAAAATACTGGTTTCTCAATCCATTTTAGTTTTAGCTCTCCTCCTCAGCAGCTGTGTACTGCATGCTATTGTAATGCTGGTGTGTTTGTTTTTTTTCTCTTGGTGCCATTATTGTTGCATTGTTGTTAGTTTTGAGTTGTGTTTTTTGAACCTATTGCTGTGCTGCCCTGCATGCTGCACATCCTGACTCACAGGCCATCTGATAATGAGGGCTGACTTAAATCCACTGTCAAGTGAACATTCCAGAAAACAAAACATCAGCTCACAAAGTTGAGGAGTTCTGTTTATAGCTACTTTTTTCTTTTCCTCATGAAAAATAACGATTTTCCACTTATGAGGTTTTTAGGCTGTATTTTTAATAGAAGAGGGCAAAGTTGTTTTTGGTTGGCTGGTTTTTGTGGTTTTTTTTTTTTTTTCCTACGTGGTAATCTCTCTCTGGCTATGCTGCTTCAGTCAGCACCTCTATTCAGTTTGTTGTCCTATCTCTAAAACATGATCATGGCTGAGTTGTATGGCTCAGGTAACCCAGGAGAGAACTGCAGAGGTAAATTCAGGAAGAAGCCAGAATGCCACTGCCCCAGAATGCATTCCATGTGCAGAACAGTTTCACCTAACTGTTCATTTCTCCCTCTCTTCATGTAAGTCTTACTGTAAAATGCTTGCATGACTTAAGAGATTTCAGAGGAGTTAGGACATGCTGGAGCATGGTGTGGTGTGTGCTGGAATGGCTTTCTTACAGTTTTGGAGACCAGGTTAAAGTGCTGTGAATATCTATTCCTTACTCCTATGTCTCAACCCCATTCTTGTCTCAACATTATAGAATGTAAAATGCCCAGAACCAGTGGGCCATATTATGAACCTGATTGTTCACCAAGGGCTGTAATACATGAAAGTTTTACATTTGATCTCACATTTTTAATACATAGCCATAAAATTTAATTTCAGTGCTAGAAGTATCCATACTCTTAACTGTTATTAAAACAAAGTTTAAAAAATATAAACATATGAAAAAACAATGGTGTCCATATGCCAGATATTTAGAATAATTTGTTTCATTTATTTCCATGCTTATCTTTGCTAAATCTTTTTTCTGTATCTGATGCAGTTGGAGGTTGTATATTATACCCCAGCTTTGTATTTTAGTTTTTAATTTTGATATTTTTAATATCCAAATCAGCTTTTAATTTTGATATTTTTATTTTTATAACACATACTCGGTTAAATCTTAGCCTGCTCTTTCTATCTGTGTGTTTTAAGAATGCCTTGTTGGGTTACTGTGTGATTAAATGCTGATTTGTCTGTCCCACAGATCTGTTTAAGACTGTGTGTTTATTAAAATATTTAATGTAGATTAAAACATCATCATATATTAAACTGCAGTTACCATCTTCTTGGAATATTAGAGTACATGCAGATAAATGATACATTATCTGGGTGTATGTGTAGAGAAAAATTAATTTCAGCCATTTTCATCACCAGCTGTAAAAGGAGGAAAATGCCTTATGGTACTTTAGATAATGCAGTTCTGAAACAGACCTTGTTGCCTCACTTCAGGCATAATCCATGTAATGGCTGTATTGCAGCGAGGATAAGATCATCTTATAAATACCATAAATGCACAATCTGCCATGTTTACCCAGTTTTTCCTTTTACAGTTCCTTTTTTAAATCATACTTAAATAGATTCTCAGCAGTAGTTTATCTGTGATGCATCAGAAGAGAGATATTTTGGGTTGGGGAGAACAAAAAGCCCTATAGGTAGTAATTGCTGCTCTCTCACGAATTGTTAGCAAAGAGCATCCCATTTCACCAAAGGAAAGAAGAAAAAAAAGGACAGGTTATTTTCAGGCATCCCTGCAAACAGAAATCATCCTAAATGATGTGTTTTAATAGGGAAATCCTGGCATATGTAATTAGAAAGGCATTTACCTCAGTGATAAAAGAGTTTTGTTATAATGTTAAAACCACTAGTGTTGACAGGGACAGCTATAGAAAGCAAGTAGTGTTCCATTTTAATATCAATTGTGGCCTTTATTAATATTTTAGAAAGCAGGGAGCATGTCTGTAACAATCAAATGCTCTCGGAAAGCAGCAGTTTACCAAGTGCTTCTTAAAACAGATATATTGTCGAGCTATGTATGGTCTGGCTGTGTCATTTACTTGAAACATGTACACAATGTATTTGTTATCAGCATGTCTGGATGCACTTAAATGAACAGTAATGTGGCAAAAGTGCTTTTCAAGGCACTGAGGAAGCCATCTGAAGCTCCAATTTTGTATGTGCTTCTTAAGAGAATGATTTTGATGAGGGTGTATAGAGCTTTCCATAGGTGTGAGTCACCCTCATAAATAAGGGCATCAGCCCATTCAACATTTCCCAGGTGCTCCTTCCCCTTCTGCCTGAACTTCTGCAGAAACTTGTGGGTTACTGATATGTATTGCACTGTGTTTTTCTTGTAAGGACCAGTTTTCTCCAATTCAGGCAAGCAGGGAAGCTGATTTTGGAAAGTTATTTACTGTTGTTGTTGCCTTTGACAAGCAGCCGTGAGAAGGTGAGTAGGGAGGAAGACTGAGCTGGGTGTGGGAGCATTTACTTGCACTGCTCTCTGCTAACCCAGGGTACTTCTGCAGCCATTCATTCAAATTAAGTACTTGTAATAGTTCTTAGTCCATCTTTAAAGAGTTAAAACTTCACAAAAATAATTTTTTTTTTTTTTTGATTGCAGACAGTAAAACTGTAACAATGCAACTACTGTAACTCTTTTCACCTATTGAATTGCCTACAGACCTGAGATGTTCAAGAAAGCTGATTTCAAACTGTGGATAGGAAAACACAACCAGAAGAACCAGAGCAGGAAGTCTTTCCAAAAAGGAAAATATTGCATTGTAAGTTTTGATAGCCAATTAATTTAGTTTGGATGAAAGAAGTCCATCAAACAGAATTGCCTTGAATACTGTTATTACAAGGCAGTGCTGTATTGTATTCTGAATATCTGACAGCAAAAGAAGACAAGTTTCAGACCCTGAGCACATAAAGTCCTGATGCTCCAAGTAGGAGTGCCATGAATACCATTTCTGTTCTCATTGTTCATGATGGTTTCTTAGGTGATTGTTAGTTTATGAGAGAAATGTGACTACTTCACACTATGTGGACCTGTGATGGTTTGAAGGCAGTTTTAGAGAGGTGAGTACGTGTGAAATTTTTGAACAAAGTTCGAATGGAATGAGACAGGCTAGGTGTCTCATTTCTGTAGTCCCAGAGGACCACTGGCATGCCTGTCCAGTGATTTGTGGAAAAACTGTCTTTCCAAGTAATATGAGAAGGTACCTGCTGTGGCAAAAAAAACTCCAAAAGCCAAAATAAAGGCAACTTCTCAAATTTCTTCAGCAGTTAACAGTTGCTGAAGCTCAGAATAAGATTGTGCTGAGTGTTACACATTTCTGTAATTATTTGTGACTAAGTTCTAGTTTATTTCACTGTTTACTTATCTGTGCATTAGGGCTAACCACTGTTTAAACTTTCCCCAACCATTGCCTTAATTTTCATAGATGTTTTTCAGTTCTACTAGATATTGTCCTTCGCCCTTATTCCATTCAGGATTTTATGAGGTCATGCTATTTCCACTCTGAATCTTTTTCCAGCAATCAGTAAGATAGGTAATGTGGGATAGGCATGTTTTTCTCAGATCTGAATTCTGTCCAGAGCTTCAACATAACAAAATAATTGACTCCAAATCAGCTTGGACCAATGACTCTGAAAAATACAATCCCCCATCTGTGACTCTGCTTCTATTTCTATTCTCTTCCAGCTAAAATTTATTCTAAGAATCATAGGGAAGTATTACCTCTTATAGATCATCTACTCTGTTGGGTACTTAATACCAAATCCATTGTCACAAAAAGGTAAATAAACATGGAATATCTGTATTTCTTTTCTTGCTTTGTAAAACCAAGCAATTGGACTTTGCATAAGGACTCTTTAACATGTTCATGAATACAGTGAGGTGCCTTCTTGCTTTTAGTTATTTTAAATTTCCACTGTTTCTAATAGGATCCTTCTCTTTAGAGGAGATTGTCCTTTCTTGAAAGGACCATCAAATAGTGAGTGAATTCTTGGCCCACTGGAGTAAAAAAAAAGCCCCGTTTGCTTCAGAGCATCTCTCATCATTCTGCCCTATTCCTTGAGCTGAAAGCCAGCCCTCAGAAGTAAGTGACATTCCATACTGCATGATTCTTGTCTCCTTGTCACTGTCCCTGTTTGGCTTGAGAAGTGAACAATCAACCCTACTGAAATAGGGATGGGGGGAGATGGGGAAATAACCAGGCAGTGGGCCAGAAATTCTTTATATTTGGGATATTTGTTGATACTGGGAATGAAAAGACTTATGTTGAGAAAAGGCATCTGAAGTTCTTTCCTTGTTTTTCTAGTAACTCAGATTTCTGAGGGAGATACTTCTGCTGACACGAAACATCCCATATCCTTTTAGCAGCCTGTGGTATGATGAACATTTTGGAATCAAACAAAATCTCCCAAACTGCTCTGTCTGAAAGGATCTTTTAGCATCTCTTGAACTGTAACCTCTTTAGTTATGTAGGGGAAAAAAAAAAAAAAAGAGATCTGCTAAAATTGTGACCTCTCACTGCTGGAGTGATTTGAAAGCCTTGGGCTCACAGTCAGTTTCCACATGTTCTGTCTTTACTGCTGCTGGTGAACCACATTACAGTGTGAGACTGCTGTCCAGGCACACACAGCACAGCTACTGCTTCCAGGGACTTGCAATAAACTATTTTGTTTATTGATAAGTGCACAGATTATATTACTTGCTCCAGGGTATTCATCTGGTCAATGAAGAAGCTGTGTAACTGTTCTGCCCAACTGTTAATCGTTTTGTTCTCTCACAAAATGGAATATGATAAAAATAAAATCTTTATTTGATCTTTCCAGGGAAAAGATCCCCTTAATTACAGGTTCCCAGATTGGTGATGAAGATGTAGCTTGGTCTGTCCCAAATCCTTCATCAACCATGTATCTTTAACTCATTCTCTCCTCACCAGACACTTACAGGCTGTAGGTTGAGGGTGATAATAATGAGGGCGATAATATGCTTATTTGTTACTGTTACTTGTTTTGTCTTATTACTGTTTCTGAGACCTCCTTCTTCTAGTTCCAAAGAAACTGTTTGCCATTTTATTTGCATAATTCTGTTTTAATCTTTCCCCTTGGTTAATATTCTCTTCCTTGATAAAGCTCTGCATTGCCTAAAGGATTTCTGTCCACAAAGGTGAAACAAGTCTGTAAGTTAATAAGGATTTTCACTCAGCCACCTCCTCTCTCATAGCCTGGATTTTTACCCCAATCTAAACAGGATGAACCACCAATTTTACTCCCTACAATTTCAAAAGAAGAAGAAAAACATATTTGTCATTTCATTTTTTTGCATTAGACAAATTTACTTTGCAAGAGTAGGTTGATTTTTGTTTCTTGAAGGGCATCGTGAGCTTTACAGGATATTGAGAAATCCCAACTCCAGCCATGTGAAGGATAAACCTATTGGTGCCTTAGGCAATGCAAGTAAAGGACTTGCCAAACTCAAATGTTTATTCTTTTGAGAATTTTTCCTAAGCACTGTAATTTCACAAGATGATTCAGTTGCCCCATGGCTTATTTATAAAGCGTTAAAGTGTTAAATACAATTAGTATAAGCATCCTAATCTCTCTAGAGACTCTTTGCTTATAGTATTGCTTGGAGCTTGTGTAAAATAGTCTGGAATATTTAATCTTTTTTGGTTTTGTTTGTTTTTATTTTCTGAGCCTGAATGAAAAAGGAAATTTCAAAGACAAAGTATTTTCTTCTTCTTTCAGGCTACTACATTCTGCTGGTGAAGCTGAAGTAAACTGGTTCTGTCCTGGAGCAATGATGCAGTTTGGTAGTTCTGGTTGTATGCAATTTTTCATTCTTTTAAAAATCACTGTATGATGAGAACATTGTAATGCGGCCTGTGTGGGGCTATTTCCTGTGATCAGATGGAAAAGGAAACTGTCAGTTTGTTTTTAAGTGGTTGGTGATTCTGGGAGAATGTAAAACTTGAGTTCTCTGCCCCAGTAGTGTTTGTGTCTGCTTATAAAGACTTAGAAAATAAGGTGAGTTGTTTGGTTTTTTAAGACTTAAATATTTTAGCACCTTTTTCTGAATGAAAGGAGGAGTGGTTACGGTGGGCTTTGCCATGTCAGCAAATGTAGCATAAAGTAATGATGAATTTGGATTTTAGGTTTACTTTATGTTGGCTTTGACTAATGTTAAAATATCTGGACTGTGTTTGATAGTAGTCTTTCAAATAATTTCATTTTTCCGTGATGCTCTCACCACTAATGGCCAGCAGAAGAGGGCTATCCTTATAATTGAGACTTTTTAGGCTGCTGGTAGTAATTCACACATTGACTCTTACATGCCTAATTGTGTGAAAAGGGTGATTTTATTTGATAGACACTAAAAAGAATCTCAGCCTCTCATCATGGGGAAGGACTCACAACTCATGGATTCAGTGTAAATTAGTTTGTTTATTTTTGTCTGTTAGGATATTTAGAATATGTGCATGGGACATTGGAATTTGTTGTCAAAATTTCAAAGTAAACAATATGCATTAAAAAATGTCACCTCCATGATGTCTCACAGATCTTGTGAGCCTGTCAAACACATGGTGCAGATTCAAATCACTTTGGGCACCGTGTGGTAGGAAGGCCCAATTAAACAGAGATTGATGTAAAGGTTATTTGACATTATTCAAAATTTCTCAGTCGTCAGTGAGTTTTGGGCCCACCTTTTTCTGATTTTGCTGTGTTCAACAAAAAAAAGCAATCAAACCTTGAACAATCTTAAAAGTTCAAGGAAATATTTCTCACTGGTTTTACTGAATGAAAAAGGAGTTTGACTGCCAAGGCTACGTGTGAACAGAAAAGAACACAAATACAACAGAATGACACCCTGATGACAGACCTAAAGGAAACCTTTATTGAGTAATTATCACAAATAACTGTTTATGGATGTGCTGAAAAGGATTTCTGTTTCTGAGCTTCATGGAGGAAATTTTTAAGTAAGGATTTGTATGAAAAGTGGGACAAGAGGCAGTGAATTGTGATGGATGTAAGAAACC
>NW_005054357.1:49982-80773 GCF_000277835.1 Geospiza fortis | reverse complement strand
AAGAGAGGAAGAGAAATAAGAGCAGAAACAAGTTTGTTCTTTAGCTGCTTCTCAATATAGTTTTTTGTACTGATCCTTTCAGCCTCAGAACATTTATTAAAAGGAAGGAAGTGCACCAAGACGTCAGCTGGTCACACTGCACTGGTGGGGAGATAACATCTGTTAGTGGCCATGCGGGACACAACTGCAACACGCTGTTTGATCTTTTATGTTATCACATTCCCAGAAAATAGTGATTTCATTGTGCTGTCTCTGATTTCACTAGCAATGATTATCCATATAATTTGTGACTGACACTATGAAGACAGTTAATTACATCTAAAATTCCTTCCCTTTGTTTAGCTTGGGATTCTGCTGCTGTGATTTATCTTTTGGCTTTTATTCTCCCATCCACAACAAAAATATGTGTTTGAAACAAAGATTTATATAAAATGGCTTTGCCTATGACAACAACCAGGTTGTAAATGAGATGTGACAAGGCAGAGGGTGGATATTCTGGTTTAATAACTACAGTTAATCAATCGATCAATCACTCTGTGTCCCTAGGGAAAATGATGCATTACATGGATGCAGATGATCTGTTGCATTGCCCTTGGGGAAGTTTAGGTTCTTCTATGTGATAATCATCTGCTCAGAAGTGACAGTGAATTTAAAATACCACCTTTACAATCTCTCTAGATTGGTGGATCATCAGATTGGATGATATAATCAGGAGTCAGTGCAGGTGATCTATAACTCTGTTCTACTCGAAGAGGGTAAGAAAAATTTTGTTGAGTTTTTCCAAGCATTGGCTGTAATAGAGCAAGATAGAAATTAGTCCTTTAAAAATTTCCTTTATGATTACATACACTTACATAAAATGGTGAATACAGATAGAGAAATAAGACAGATAATTAGGTGGTAAATCTATCCAGATGTTTCTTTTGCAAAAATCCTGTTACAGTCTGAATTATAGGCATGGTTACATTTTGTTCTCAGTGTTAAACATGGCCTTAAATCTAATTAATTTTTCTTTGAACTTGAGAAGTGATTTCTTGCCATGAAATCTTGAGACCCTTCAGGATGAACTGAACTATAAGAGTTTTTTTCCATGACAGTGAGAGTTTGACCCTTTGTCACTAACTCTAAAGCCCCAGATATTTTAACATAATACAATACTCTTTTGTTTGCATGAGCCTTGTAGAAAACATTGTGATTAAACAATTCTCTCTGTATGTATTACCTGCAGCCTATTTTCTTCTAGTTTGTTTTTTTCTACAGCCTTTTCACAAATAACAGGATTTTTGCCCCTTATTGCAGCTTATCTATCCCTGCAGTTTTTTCCCCTCACCTGGAGTAATAATCCTCTATTTGCAGCACTGTCAGCATCCTCACAGTAACCAGCTGTGATCTCACAGGCAGCCATGGATCGTGATTTCTATTAAAGAATATATAAAATATATATTTTAAACACAGCATATTTTCATGACCCAATGTACATTTTAATGAGAAACAAGTTTTTTTGTTCATCTAGATAACAAAAGTAAAATCAGTGGCTTTGAATGTCGTGGTACACTTCCCATTGTGTGGGCAATGTATTGTTGACAAGACTGTATTCTCACTTACTCCAATGAGGAATAACTATTCTTCGCTATAATTAGGCTCTGATTTTAATAGATATATAGGGTGGATAACAAAGATGCCAAATAAGAAACTGTATTGCTTCAAAGAAGAGAAGATAATGTAGAGTACGGAAAAACTAATTGTGAACCAATTTTGTAGTAATTTGTTTTCAGTAACTGCAGTGAGTTGTGTCAACACAACATGCAGTTGTCTGTCCTAGAGTTAGGAGCACAGTTCTGTTTTTCTTTTAAGAACTTATTTCCTGATATCTTTTCAGAAAGATTAGAGTGTGATTTAAAACCTTAACCCATTCTAAATGAGTGAATTTGAAAACAAAGAACAGTAAAAATTGAGGCATAAATAAAAGTAAAAAAATGAGGCCACAGTAGTGTTTACTTTTCTGAAGCCTTCTTAAACTTGTATATTTACTGCCCAGAAAGTGATGTCCTTCCTGAGTCACACCCCACAGGAGATGTCCTGATAGATTTGGTGCCAAATACTGTTTCTCTAGGATAAGTACAATTACTTCAATTGATGAGCAGTCAAGCCATCTTTGACAATATTTTTCTTTATGGTAATTTTTGGATTACTTTAGGGTAACTACTGGATTTCATGGAAGACTACAAAAACACAGTATGTAGGATACGCCAGCTAAAAAATGTATGGACCAGGTCAGGTAATCACAATAGTACTACTTCAATCATTTGAAGTTTAAACAATGTTTTTGAAATACATACAAAGTACGATAGTTTGTGTTGGACATTGAACACAGGTTATTTTGGTCTGCATCAAGGATGTGGTTTGGTCTAGGAGATCAGAGAATAAACTAGAATAAATGCCAAACTGATTTTGTAAATTAAGGAGACATTCCAGGGAAATGTTGGTAAGCATGATGCTTATTGTGTAGAAAATCTGCCAGTGAAGATGTGAGGAGGGATTAATTCATCATTTCCATGCATGGAACACACCAGCTTGCCGCGTATTAGAAATACTTAACTGCTATCTCAAGAACAAAATCTCACTATTTGGGAGCAGCAATGAGTTTGTCTCACAAAACACCTTACCTGTGTTACCACGGGATTTGCAGCTATGTGAAAAGTACCTGGACAGAGGGGATAATTTACAGAAAATAAGTTGGTTATTTTAGTCCTTGGTTTTACTTGCTTTTTGAGTTGAATATGTCAGTTCAAAGGTTTGAAATTCTCACTCTGGAATTTCATTTCTAGATATTCAGGGATAATTTGTAGCTGTGGTCCATATCCTCTTAGGTACTGTTGCTTGGATACGCTGTGGGATCCTGTTCCACCTCCTCCTTGAGTATGCAAATGCTATAGGCTATGGAAGTATTTTTGGTCATGAGCTTTTGTTAATAGAATACCGAAATTCTCCTTCTGTAGGCATTCCGGAAGAATGTATGAATGTTGTCAGGAAGTATCAACAAAGCTGTTTAAAGACAACAAGTGAATTGCAGTGGGTATTGACCCTTTTTTGTGAGTGAAATCATTCATTGTATTTCAGAGTGAACAGTTGCCAGATTTTTTGACTGGCAGATTTTTCAGGGCACAGGGTTTCCCTCCTTTAAAAGCACAGGTTTTCTCTTCTTTCTGAAATAAGGTTAAAAAATGTGCAGTTCCTTCTACCTTGAAGGATTTAAGTAAAAGAGCATTAGAAAACCTTGTTTTTTCTCTCTCTACTCCAAAAAACTTGCCTTCCACTAAGAAATATCCACAAGTCCATAATGAGAATTTAGGAGCGTTGGCTGCCTAAAGCCTAGTACTAAAATTTATTCTTTTTTTGTAGGTAGGAAATGACTTTTTCACAAACAATTTGTTCAGAAGAATCAAAACATGAAGTAGCTTCAGTAAGATATTTGCACATTTGGAGACAAGAAGGTCTCTGAATCTGACAGACTGTTTTGTGGTCCTGAGTATATTTCAGTAGCGTATTAATTTCTCTGTCATAAGTCTCTCTTATGCTGGCTGAATGCTAAATACTTGCTTTAGTTGCAAAGGCAATAAAAGCTTCATGTTTGTACAGGGTTTTTCCTCTTAGATGACTTACTGCAGTTTCATTGTTTTTATTTTTATAACACAGAATAATTATTTTTGCTGCATATATTGAACTGAAAACCTCCTTCAACATAAAATCTCTGAAGAGAATTTCCATTGCCTCAATCCTTTTCCTGGCTTATGGCACATGCCTGTTTTGTAGCAGCATTCTTTCATGCTCCATAGATATGTGTTGCATTTCATGCAGTATCACTGTAACCAGTCCATTTCTTTGGTACAAACTAACCATTAACTGTGGCCAGCCAGAATGTTCTTTATATATATACATATGAAAATCCTGGATTTACTTATTATGAGAATGGGGTCACCTACTGGTCATAACAAAATTTTCATTATTTTAAGCTGTCTGTCTTTTACATTAACTCAGATATGCCTAAGAACCTTTCTTAATGACTTTGTGTTGTTTCAATTAAGTTGTTCTTAGATCAAATCAAATAATGGTAGGATTTGTTGATCTGCAAAACTGCCTTCCCCATATGGATTGGTAAGGGATTATCCCACCAGGGGTTTAGAAATCCAGGAAATTAAAAAAAAAATTGAATGAATAAATGTTTTCAAAAGAAGGAAACATCTATGATAATGAAACTGAGTCTATTTTAAAATGCAAGGGATCCTCTTGAAAGCCAATACTAAGCACACTGAAAGAAAACATTGTGCACTAAACACTGTGCATTATGATTATAAAACTAAGTCTCATTTAATCCATCAATATTTTGGTATGTTTAATATTTAAAGAGTGTTTTTAAACTATTATTCAGAAAACCCTAGGACAAAAATGATTTTACAAATAACAAAGCATACAAGAATGGAAGTTAATTTGACCTTTATCACTGTATTGTCATTAGGAAAAGAAATTCAATTGCAGCAGTAGTCTACATATTTATGTAATCTGTATCTTTTCAAAAGAGGAGAATGCATCAGAGCATTTTCCGTAATTTTGAGACTTTTACAAATCGGTTGCATAATAAAGTTTGAAACTTTAATAAATGTAGTTATGCATCCCAAATATGTGCCAAATGTTTTATCTTATTCAATAGAAGAAAAAGCAGATGGCTGAAGGAAATTTGTTTTCCCTGCAATCAGTAGAACCAATTTCAAAAAGTACTTACAGAAGCTGACAGTGAGTCATCACCTTTGTTTCATCATTAAATAGGGAACACTCCCTTATCATCCCAAGTGACCTGAATATGTTTTTGTATTTAAGACTTAGTTCATAGATGAAAAGTTATTAGAGGAAAAATATATGGTTTTAAAAATTATTAGATGATCTGAAACAGCACCTTCTGTCAGAGCTTGCCTGAGGTTCCATTTCCCATGGATTGTCTCTTACAATTGTTCCACTGGGCGCCACACATCCCAAAAGGCTTTCAGGGACTACTGATTGGTGTAAAGAAACCCAGATTGAACTTGCACTTCTTTTACCCCTTCTGTGTTCTGCCCTGCATTATTTCAACACTGTATCTCACAGTGCTAACAGCTTTCAAAGAGCTGCTATGTGCTTTTTATGTGCTTTTTATATGCTATGTGCTAAGCCCTACAAATAGTGTTTATGATTTATAAGAATTCCAGTAGCAGGCTGATGATGGCTTCTTTTGGAAAGAGGTCTTATTGTGCAGACTTGTGCCTTGGGTAGCTCACAGTCAAATTAATCTGAAGAGTTTGGCAAATCCTTCATTTGTGCATTGAAAGGATGGCATGATCTTAAATGAAGAGAGTAACATAATTTCCAATCCCTCAAAAGTACATTGCTTTATTCATTATGAGGAGACATGGTGAAAAATATCAGGGTGGTATTGCATGTAGGGTGTTTTCTCTGTCTGTTGGTGAATCTTATAGTGAAAAGGCAAGCCACTGCAGTTAAATGTCACCTTGGTAATTCTCTTCTTTGTCACGTGAAGCCACATGATAAATTTAACCTACTAGTAGAAATCTGCTTAAAGTAATTAATATAATTATATAGCCAAGTTCCTGTGAATTAGATGACTTGTCATCTCTCAGTTACTTTTTATTTTTTTGTGCCCCTACTTTCTTCAAGAGAGGGATCAGACCTTAAACTTCTTATTGAATCCAGAGGCTGTTTTTGCAGAATTGCCACATAGTGTGATATCAATGGCATCTTTCAAAGTGCCATGGAATGCCAAATACTCTGAAAAAAGGAATCACTTTAAAGCAGGTTCCTCAAGTGTCTATAAACCCTTTGTGGGCACAATGAGTTATGAGGACAACCAAAACACCAGCAAATGGAGCATAGCTAGCTTTGGGTGTCGGGATTAATAGTCCAAAGTGAATTCACATGTGTCATGGACAAACTGCTCCTGGCTTGTTCAAATGCTGTGAATGGCTCTATGACACATTGGTGTCACCCTGTGATAACAGGGAACAGGTACTCTCTGTACCTTAATTCTCCACTAGAGTTAAGGGAACACAGCTTTACATCCTGATGGTAAATTAATTTGGTGGCTGTTGATCATTCACACGGTACAGCAGAAAACTTCACAGAAAAAACTTATGAAGAATTAAAAATTGGGTAAAATGGCATGTTTTTGAGGTGACATTAAAGACCTGAGGCATCACATTGAATAATGGAGATAGAATGAAAAAAAATACTCTTTTGTTCACTGAACTTCATCCATCTTAGTCACCAAACAGTTTGGAGTCCAAGGGAAATCCTAATATATGAATCAATGATTGTAGAAGGAGTGCTGTGAAATCTGCTCTTACAATTGAGTAGAAAGTTGGCTGAATTTCTGCTGTTCAGTTTTCCCTTCAGCTGAAACTCAGTAATCCTTCACAATGCTTCTAGTCCAAGCAGACCATGAATTTGCTTACAATCCCTTTGGTGACAATTAAAACTAAGGGTTTCTTCCTCTTCTGGAGCATCTCTGTTTCAGGGGATGTGATGGCAGCCCCTCAGACAGCTCAGACCCAGGAACAGAAACAGGTCTGTCTGTGCCCTACACAGCAGTGTTGTCAGCCCTGTATGCTCTGAGCTCTGGTCCTCTCAGGAGTAAGAAAAGCTTGGTAAAGCTGTCAATACCAGGCAAAATAATGTCTGATTTTATTAATTATTTTCCTTTAGCTAACCACTAAAAGTTTTTGCAATGAATTTAATTTATATATTTGCAAATGCTGTAACATGAAACATCCTGCTGCTGACAATCCGAATTGCTCATGCTGTCAACTGCTTGGAAGAGCTCTCAGCCTAGAGTGTAACATATGCTTCCTCAGAGGAGAACAAGGAAAGTTGTTTTGCCCAAGCACAACCTGTTTATGAAGAAAATAATTTGTAGGGGTATTTCTTTCATTGACATTCTTGCTACCTTGAACAAGTTTAACTTCAATGAGTTCCCCCTTTGTAGCTGTACTTTGCAGTTTCTTTTCTAGACCCTGAAAGCTATTTTGTCCACTTTGTAACCTTAAGGCTGTGGTTGGTATCTCCCAGGCCTCTTAACGTTCATGATGGTGCATATTTGCTTTTCATTAACAGCAACACAAGGGGAAATAATAAAAACGAAGCCTGCATACAATTTTTTTTGTATGAGGCTTTTCCCTTCTGCCCAGCCCTACACCCCCTGTTGAAGGCAGTCCCTCCTGCCTTGCGCTGGGCTGCTGGGAGAAAAGACCAATGTTTCAGTGTGGAAGGATAGGGAAGAAGTCAGAATTTTTACACTGAGATCTGTGGCAAGGAGCCTTTGTAGTGCCCAAAGACCCGAAGGTAGGAGAGTGTTCCTTGGCTCTCTGGGTCTCTTTGGGCCCTATTACACAGCTCAGGCCCTGGGCTCTTCGCTTCAGCAGTGGCACAGTGCTGTGGAGAGCTGCACCTGGAGCTGGAGAGGGGCATGAGCTAGAGCCAGATAAATGCAAAGGAGTTATGCATCCACAGTGTGAGATACAAAAGGCTTAATGAGCATGGATATCTAGCAGAAACTTAAGAGAAACTAAGCCAATTGTCTGTGCACTGCTAAAGAAAACAAAGAGTAAATGGATTTAAGCATATTCAGGTTCTAAGTTCAGATGCATACTTTTACAAATAATAACATGAATACTGTGGATTCATGCAAGGTTAACTCAGTATTTCCTTTCCAAAAAAGAGGGGAAAAAAGTGATATTAAAACACTTTGTATATTACAAAAACCTTTTTTTTCTGCTTGACTGTTCAACATTTGGAGCTGAGTTTTTATAGAGTTAAAGCCTTGCATTTTAGAATCACTATTTCTTTTCAATGTTAGTAAATAAGTGCAGGTAGCAAGAATGGAAGATTTGTTTGCAGAAGGTGGATATTGTTTTAAACATTTGTCAAAGTGAAAATGAGCCAAATATGGAAAGAAATCCTGTTTGTCTCTTTTTACTTTAAATTATCTGTTCTGTAGCGTATTGATGAGTAATAACATAACTCATAGTTAATCAAAATAATCTGGCCTGGAAAGTAAGACAATTTATAAGTGTGTGATATGTATCCATATCAGTAATCTGCCATAGTTTGGTAATCATGCATTTGTTGCAAAATACTCAAGAGTTTACGTAAGAGGCTAATTCTGATCTCTGACATTTGGAGCCTGGCTCCGTGTGTTTATATAACACTTCTTAATGACTTAGGTTTTCCTGGCAAGTGCTGCTTTGATTGCAGCCTCTGTAAGATCTCTTTGCAAAATCAGTAAACATTTCATTCACAGTTTGCAGCTTTTATACTGGAAGGTTGGAGAGCCACATGTTGACTAGTAAATTTTTAAAGTCTGCTTCCATCAGTGGGAATGTGGCAGGGTCTTGGCAGCTCTCGTGCCTTTGTAAGCTGCAGTATAATGCTAACAAAGCCCAATCAGGGCTTTTCTGTCAAGACTGCTAATTACTTGGATCCTGCTTCTGTCAGTGCTTGTAATGCCTGCTCCGAGGCAAGTGGATTTGTTGACCTGAAGCATGTATAAATTCTTCTCAAATTTCATTGATATTCTGTTTGAATAACCAAGAAAGAGGAGAAAATGCATTTTATTTTCTCACTAGGTCACTGGAGAGGGCGACCATTTGAAGCAGCACAAAGCTGCCCAATGATTGCCAGGGCAGACTGTTTCACTGACAGCAGGTGCTCCCATGTAACACTCAACACAAGCAGTGGTTAACACACTGAGAGGGAGAGCCAGTTGCATGGGAGTGAGTGGCATCATTTTCTGGCATTGTGGGACCAAGTAGGTTGTGTCTGGGTGATCCTGTGCTTTGTTTATCATATAATGATGAAAAGATGTTTTTGCATTTGCTGCCACAGGTTTTGACATAGTACTCTGTAATTTTATCCCTTTGTGAAGGGAGGTGACACAGACAAAGGGCTGGCTTTCTGAGGCCGTGTCCTGGTGTGTGAGGATGTGTGTGTGGGATCCCTCTGGAGTCACCAAGGGGAGGGAGGGCAGTGCCATGCCAAGGTGAGGGGGCAGCTCTGCAATTGCAGAAGGATCGAGAAAACTGTGGTCTCTGCAGTGTGGAAAACTCACTGCTCAGACCATGTATAGTTTATGGGTACATATTTCCACATTGCAGACAAGAGAGGGTTCCTTTGTGCCATCAAACAATGGGGTTACTTGGATTTTTGTAAGTATCTGGCCACAAGTAGGCCAGAATTGGCAGGTAAAATATACTTCATCAGAAAATCCAGGTGTGTGTAAGATTTAGTGGTCACTGACTGAATCCACATTTCTCTCAAAGTTTGTAAATATAACAAAAAATCATGCCTTTGGCTGTAAATGGGTTTGATGCTTCTTTACTATCCTGTGTAAATCAGCTGCTGGTCTTTTTCTTCTGTGATAGGGATATCTATAAACTAGGTCATACCAACCCCTACTAGCAGTTTCACTGTGACAGTCTTGCAGGAGAGAACAAGGTTAGGATGAAGACAGAACATGAATTTCTGTTTTATCCCTGCAGGAAGGCTGCCCTGCCAGGTCTGGGTTTAGCTGTGTGGCTGGTCAGTGGCAGGAGTTTGTGCTTTCTAATGCTGATTGTACTGAGCTCATTCTGGAACAAAAGGGTCTGGTTTCTGCTGATGTCAATCTGACTCCTTTGCAGAAGCGCTAAATTCAATCAAAAAAAAAAAAGTTTTGTGGCATGCTTTACCTTAATCTTTACCGTTATGATGTGGTGATTTTTTACCCCTTGTATTTTTTTTTAATAATTTGATTATTCATTTTTTCCTTTGATTGAATTTGACTTGATCACCTCTATGTCGCATCAAAAAGTATGTCAGACCTAAGGACAGCTTGACTTCTCCAAATTCTTCCTTTTAAGTTCCAGCTCTAGATTTTAATGAGCATCTGATTCTACTCAAGTGGCAGCAGGTTATTATGTCTGCTGTGATACGGATTTAATTGTGTGCCTCTGTTACTATGCTGAGATTCCTGGAATCTCTGTAACCACTTTGATGTAGTGAATGCTTAAAAATTGTGTGAGTTATATATTTCCCTCAGAGGTAAGGAAAATGTTTTGTAATTCAGGCTGAAATTATAGAAGTGAAAAGGAACATGGGAGGCAGTGAACATTTGTGGCCTCTCTGATCCATTGGTGGTAGAATTTCAGCTGCAGTATTACAGAGACCTGCTTGTGGTAACGTCAGAAGATTTGTCCTCACTGGCATCTTTGAGGTTGAATTTTATTAGGTGTTTGTAACCTCTCCCCCTTGATTTATTTTAACTGGTATCATCTCTTTTGACAACCAGCATTATTGCAGCCTTTTTACTGCCGGAAGTGCCACGATTTGCTTAGCTGAAAACCACATATCCTCACTAAAGAGGAATTGCTCTTAAGGCTCCTTTATTGACAAGAATTTGAGAGAAAGAGTTCCTGTTACTGCTGAAGTCACTTTTGCTGTTCTATTACAATAAAGTCTGACTTGGATTTCCATTTATATTAATTTCCTTTTACATATCTGTGGTGTGTGTTTTGTTGAGGTTTTTTCCCCACGATATTATTAAAGGCTTCAAATCAATGTTTGCATTATGAAGAAATAAATTATGAGATAAAAGTGGTCATAGGCATAATACAGATAAAGCAACAGCATATTAGGGAGTTTTCTGATAGCCCAGTTAAAATTATTTGCTATTGTTCTTGGGAAGTAATAGAAAGATGATGTTATGTAGCACAAATTAAAATATCTTTCAATATAGAAAAAACCTTCAAATTTCTATTTTAGTTTTAGTAAAATTTTGACTTTGTTTCAGAGGAGGGGATAACATTTTGGAAAATCAAGATGTTATTATGAAAATGTTTACATTTGCATCAAAAAAATCTGGAAAATGCAGTGGCATTCATTTGAAACAAGAATACCATTTAATATGAGCAGTGGAAAAAGATTTGATTATTTTTGTGGGGAAATTTAATTCCTTCAATGGAGTCATGAAATCACTTTTCTATTTGAAGTATCTTTGTCACTTTCTATGTAGCCAGCATATTATGTTAACTATTTCTTTGATATATTTTTGCAGCTAAGTGGTTTTAATCCCTTTGAATCTCACAGTACTAATTTTGTTTTACACAGTGATTTAAACACAGCACTCTTTCAGAAATATCTGGTTCCCCTCATTTAATATTTATATCTGAGAATCATAATTTGTTTTTTCTTTTCCTGAGGATGATGTACAATTTCATTTGACATTTATCTTGATTCAAGGACAGTGTTAATTCATTTCTGCTTGGCCTTGTAATGTCTGTTATTCAGTGGAAGGGATTGTCTGCACCTCTGTGCAAAACTCACTTGTTGACTTGCAATATAGTGCTCTTTTAAATTGAAGGATTTTCAATTTTCCTTTACATGACACTATGTTGTTGATAATTTTACTTCAGATTCTGGGTTATGCACTGCTGGTTTATTAGCAGACAAGTTCAAAAGTTGTCTTTGTTTGCAAAACTTTTGTGAGGTATGTTTTCTCCTTTCACTATCTGATGATCTAAAATTCAAGTTTTCTGTTTCAGCTAAGTCTAGGTTTTAGTATGGAGAAGTGTAGACATACTTTTTGTCAGGGAAAAGTATTTTTATATGTTTATTTACATATAAAAGTATTTTTATATGTTTTATTTCAGGTAAAAGTATTTTTATATGTTTATATGTCTACACATTCATATCTTTATATGTTTATTGTCTATGCTTATGATGATTCTTCAGCCTTTCAAGTCCTTTGCTGGAAGGCCATGGCATTGATGATTTCCCTTTCAAATTTAGGTACACAATTGAAGTTAGTTTTCCATGATCACTAGCACAGTCTATTTGCTTGCTCTTTCTCCGTTGTTCTGCAGATCCTTATTATATCTGTTGGTCCCAGAATATTTTACATGTGTGCAAAGAGAGAAATTAATTGGGTTATGTGCAAAGTATCAGCATAATCTGAACTTTTCTTAATAGGAAGGTTGCTGTGTGGCCAGGAAATGACTCCAGCTTGGTAACAAAGACAAATTGCACCACTTAAAGTTCAAAATAATGCTTAACTCTATCTGTTATTAGATCATAAACTCAGTTCTAATGTGGCCCCTCTATACGCGTCATGCACAAAAGGCATGCAGAAAACAGAGGCTTTGTGGGACTGCCTGAAATATTTTCATTGTTTGTGCTCAAGTGAAGTCTCTCCTTAACCTTTTCCACAAGTGCCACAATTACGAGTTAGTCTCCAACTTTGTGCAGTCCTCAGCCATGGAGTGTGTGCTTGTATTAAATGCCTCTTTATTCCTAAAGCCAAAGCTGCAGGTTCATTCTGCATTACCTTTTAAAGGTAGAAATTAGTTTTGGGACTACCTCCTGAAATCTTCCAGTTGCTAACACATGTCAGTTCATACCTTGCACTCAAATGCAGAGAGAAAGTGCTCTGCTTTTAAAATGTTTCATGTTGCTTCTTCTCTAAAGCTTTTCCTTGGATTTCTCCTTTATGTTACTATTGATTTAATGGTTTCTCCACTCAATTTTAGTTTCAATTTCTGCATCTTAATTTTAGATTATTTCAATTGAACAGATTTAAAAAGCCCTGGAATTGTGCTTCTTACCTATCATACATTTAGACATGCTGTATTACAGAGATAAGTAGGGATTTTATTTTAGTCACTTTTTAAATATGGTCAGAAAAGATGGCAAA
This sequence comes from Geospiza fortis, assembly GCF_000277835.1. Lineage (NCBI taxonomy): Eukaryota > Metazoa > Chordata > Aves > Passeriformes > Thraupidae > Geospiza > Geospiza fortis. Next base: position 68,004 of record NW_005054357.1, on the reverse strand, counting down.
TTCTTGTGATTTTCTTTCATTTTTTTCTAATGAGCTGTGTAGATCTGCTGAATGATATGCTTGTTGCTGATGCTTATAATTGCATATCGATCTATTTATTTTTCAATGTGACTTTATAATAGAAGATGCAGAGGAATATTGTGATGATGCTCAGTAACCTTATGTTGACAAGTCCAAGGAAATTGTAATTAAATGGGTAGACATGACTAGTAAGTAACATAAGATACAATATTCTCAATTGGTGTTTAAATGTGGAAGATAAGAGAATTTTTGGTACTAGAATTACCTGAAATGGTTGCAGTTATACTCCTTTATGCTGAATCCTCTTCCAATGTTATACCTTTGTTACCATGTGTGTAATTGCAAATGATGGTTATTAAGTGTGGAAACAAAGAATTAGTTTAGGCAACTCATTGTAGAAACCATGTAAGTTTCAGAATTTAGCTCCTGCTTATTGTGGATCAGCAATAAATAGGACATACTGGGTCATGAATACAACAGTTGTGGGGAGAGAGAGGTTATATTTGATATATCATCTGAGGTGAGGAGGGCCATATGACACATACAATGTGAATACCTATATTTGTGTATTATTGAATACTTTTTATTGCAGGTATTTTTACAGAGTTTCAAAATGTTGCGTACCTCAAGGATATGGACATTACAGTTTTAAGCATTCCTTCCAAAGATAAAAACAAGCAAACAGACAAAAACCACGAAAAAACCCAAAGCACAAAAACCCCTGTTTGTCCCAGGCTGGTGTACTGTACCAATAAAATATGATCTCCATTATAATAACCTACTTTATGAAGATTAAATGGTTTTGCAATTCAAACAAGGTAAAATTGGTTTAAAGCAAAATCAAACACTAGTTTGCTAGTTTAGGATTTGAATAGTGGAATGAGAAATCTTTTTTTATATTGCTATTGTGCACTGGTCAGCTAAGAAGTAATTGCTTTTTATAAGGCAAATTTGCTTTTACTTTTCCAAGGTAATGAAATGAACCTGAAACATTTCCTTTGAAATCAAAGTCACTATCACTCAAATGTCACCAGCAGAATTCCATCATATGGTTTCAGCAAATACATAATGAGAAAGTAGTGCTTGGAAATGATTGACAGGATTCTATTAAAAAGCTTTTCTACACGTTCATCCCTAATTATCTGTGTTGTAAATCAATAGTGATTTGACTTTTTCTGATATTCACATGTTACTAACACGTATAGACAGAGACATCTGGATCCTGTTTGGAGAATCTCAAAGATGTAAGTTGGAAATTGCAAAGGCATTGAGGGAAAAGGCTCTGAATTTGCTTTTTTTTAATACCTAATGAAATTCTGTGCAAACAAAGTATGCTCATTGACACAAGAAACTCTTAAAATATAATATGCAAAATTGTTCAAAGAAGGAAATCATCTAAGATTGAATCAAATCTTTAAATGGATACGTGTAAAGGTCTAACAAGGAAATTATTCCTGAGAGTAAAGATATTCCATTACATAAAATCAAAGCTTCTTAAGGAAAAAATTATGTCAAATATAGTTTAACTCCTTTCCAGCCTAATCATCAGTTCAGAAGAGGAGACTTTATTTGTGGTTGGGGAAATGCTTTTTAGGGGCAGAAGGACAAGGGATGTAAATTCAGTCTCAGTGAGAGGGCAGCATACTTTTAGCACAACAGGTATCAGAAGGAATGCTGCTCTAGGGCCACGGAGTAGAACAATTTTCAAGCCCATCCCAATGATTCTGACGTATTCCTTCCTGTAAACAAGACTAGAGTGAGGGCTGTAAAGTTAAAAAGTGAATTAAACAAACATGGTTCATGCTTCAATCTTCATTTAAATGCTTCATTTAATGCAACATGCTTCAATTAACAGCTTCTATGACATTATCACAGGAGACTGTATTTAGAGGGTGTTCTAAAAGTTGCTCAGCAGCCTCAGAGAAAACTAATCCCTACAAAAAAAATACCAGTAGGGCAAAACAGAAGCCATTGGCATGATTCTTATGACTCAATATTTAGTGTATTGGGGAAGACTTATGTGGCAGAAGGGGAGGAAAATGATACTTCCTTCCAAATACAGTACAAAATAAGAGCAATTACAATGTAAGAGTTAATTATTACAGAAAGTAAGATGATGGAAAAGAAAAAGATGTTAAAAATATCTAAGACTTGAAGGTTTTGGTTAAATGGGTGTAGTTTGATAATGGTATTGAGTTGAATTAATGTACTTAAAATAACTAACATGATTTGTTACATAGAAGTGGAATAGATGTGTACAGCTACCACAAGCCAGGTGAGGATGAATTAAATTACACATCTGTATCACTCTTGTGATTGATGATGTAGTTGATAATGTATGGTATGTAAATATACTAAGAAAATTATACATAAAACTTCGTATGGCAAATAACTGAATGAGCACAAAAAAATTTACCAAAATTTGTAAAACATTCAGAAAACCCACCTAATTGTCAACGATTGCTTTCCAAAGATTTCTTTAAGAAGAACTTGGAAATTGACATTTTGTTGGTTCTTTTTCAGAAAAATATTTCCTTCAAAAGATCAAAAGAAAATTAACGCTCATTCCATTTGTTATGACTTAGAATTTTCATCTTTACTTCAGTCCATGCAAAATAATTGAGTGCTTGAAAAAAAGGATTGAATAATAGAATTGCAATTGGGAAGTATAATTAACAACTCCTGAACAGGCTTGGTGGAAGATAAATCTCACCAAGATGGCTTGGTATAATTTTTAATGTGATTTAGATTGGCTGATACAGGTAATGGTGTTTTATATGACAGACTCTTGTAAACACTTGTTCAGGTAAGAGAATGTAAGGGTGCTAAGCTAAGTGGTGGACTTTGAATAAAGGGAATTCCTAAGTTAGTAGTTTTAACAGTATTTGGGGTATTAATAGTTTTTTCCAGACTAGTAGTTGGAACACCTGTTTCATTGACCAGGGAGAAAATATTAAATTATTAAAAGTGATAGTGCAGTGAAGAGGTATTTGGTGGAATGATGAATAATGATTACAAAATTATACTGATTATGGATATAACTGATCCGTAGACAGTTGAATGCACACTGCTAAGGTGATGTTTTGTTGAAGGATATAATATTTTTTGGTGTTGAAAAAAAAACCCAAACAAATGACATTAGAGACATTATTTTCACTGCATCTGTCTCCTTGATAATCAAAGTAGAATAGTGTATTTAGTTCTGGAGTCACTGGCTCAAAAAGATGCAAGTAAATTGAGACAGGTTCATAAAGCCATGACAATGATGTAAAACGTGCCAATATTTCCTGGTGAAAGATAAAACATTCCGTGCTGAGTGTCGGCAAGCCATGGTGCCTCTTAATGTCCTCTATTGAAACAACTTGTCAAGAATATTCTACTAATAATATTTGAGGAAATCGAAAAAAATACCGTAATGTTGTTTCACTGCTCAGTTAACAAAGTACAGTAAACTTTTATCTGTTTCTCTCTACCTGCCAAAGAAGAAATGTGAGGTCTGATTCTGCCATGCTGTGCTCCTTTTGTTAGAAAATAGTTCTTTGTGTTTCTGCCTTCCAGTTTGCCCAAGCTGTCAGCTGCCCAGCCAGGATGGGTGACTGGTGAAGGTTTATCCTGCCTTTCTCCACATTCCCTGTGGCAGGGTGGAGCCAGGAGCAGCCCCTGGGGCTGTGCTGAGACAATGAAGACCCAGGTCTCCAGTGGCACTCATCCTTCACAGCAAAGTGTGCGCTTCCAGAAATACAACACAGGTTTCCATGGGTGTTACCACAAATGTGGCTGGGTCAGGTGCAGTGGAGTGGTAGCTCTGGTGTAGATGAATCTTCAGCTAATTCTGAAGTTTGTTGGCAGTACACATGGTCTTTCTGAAGATAAAGGAAATTTTTGGAAGCTTTCTATAAATGTGCTGATGCTTCCTCTGCACTGCTGAGTGTGGCCATATCTTGTGGGACAGTTTCCTTATGGAGCTTATCCGAGGCCTGTGAATGGTAAAATATGATACTGATCTTACAGGAATTTGCAATGCTCTTTTCTTACTGGAATATTCCAGTTTGCAATTATATATCGCTCAAATTATTTATCAAGTATCTTTCAATCCCTCTTACTTATGTTTTGCAGGAAAAGGAAGACACAATCTAGATACTTGGAATAAATTTACATTTTTTTTCAATAGCTTAGTGAAATAATGCAGATTTAAACAATCTGTCCTTACTGGCTGTAAGGGTGGAAGCTGTCAGAAATTTGCCTCCAAGGCAGTTTAAAAAGTGCCTTGTACAACATCAAACCTCCTAGGTTTGTCATTGGAGAACGTTTTTCTGTAGTATAGATAAAGTAATTTTTCCCTTCTTTCTAGGAGTTGAAGTTGGAGTATTGAATTTTGCCCTAATAACAGATGCAGTCTTCTAGGAGGGTAGGTAGCTCTTGGGAACTTTTTAACTTGGGAATCATAAAAGAGAAGCAAGCAAACTTTTCTTTGTGCTGAAAGCTAATTTTTAATGTAGGCTCTTTGGAGAATATGGCAACAGAATTGGCAAAACTGATGCTATGTCAAGAAGATCTTGATTTCCACAATAGCAATTTCACCTGGGTTTATGGTAACTTGTGTGTCCTCAGCCCTTGATAAAGTTCCATGTGTATTTATAGACAAGAAACCTGAAGAAAGCTTACAGGAATATGTGCATCCATTTTCAGCAGTTTGTCAGTGTGTTTTCATTTTGGTCTAGCTGCCTTGGCTTGACATAATAAAATGCTGGAGTGCTGAGTCACATTTGCAGGATTCATGGTGATGTTTCTGAAACGATCAACTATTAGAAATTCTGCATATCTTAAAAATCAAGCTTCAAGTTTTTGAAAAGTTTGCATTTGCAGAACCATTCATAATGTTTCACTCAAGGAGGCAGGCATTTATGGTATATTAACGCTATTTACATTGAGTAAATCAAAGAAAATATCTCCAAAACAAAGGACACTACAGCTTCTGTTGTTAGGAGATATCACAGTTGATTTTTGAAATTAAAAGGGCACATGACAATTTGGTAGAAATTTGATTGAATCATAAGTACCTAATATTTTTATTCTTGCTTTTTATTAAGGAAATGCTTCACCTTGGGGTGTTTGTAGTGCATGATGCCAAAAGCTCAAATATTCCGTTGTTGATGGAAGTCTTTAATGTGGTTTCATGAAGAAAAGTATTGGCTTCTTTCAGTAATATGTATTTTCTGTAACTGTTCTTAGTCTGGCAGGAAGTTTCATGCTCTCTAAAGGTGAAGAGGTTTTCCTTTTCATCCCTTTAAATCTGTGAATCAGCAAATCTTTAATAGATGGAAAAACTCCCAACCAATCAAAAAAGTGGACAAACCCACTTGTTGGAATTAGTTCTCTTGTGGCTAGGAACTGTCAGGGATATTTTTGGGAACCACATGGGGTTTTCTTCTAAGTTTTTCCTTGCTACTTGGTTGACAGGCAGAGCAGGTGTGCTGAAGGGCTCGAAGCACAGTGCTGTGGCACCTTGCAGTGGTGCTCGTTTGGGACTGTGTGTAATCCTTTGGGTCAGTGATAGGCTGTTGATGCATTTGCTCTTTGTGGAACCAAGCTGGAACCCATGTGGCACTGAAGAGATGGAGAGAACAGATGCAGGAAATGAAGCACATTGCTCACTTCCTAGGTTAGTTTACTAAAGCCAGTAGTTAAAAGTGCTCAGAAAAGGCCTTTAAGCTGGCATTTGTGAAACACCTTTTTGGAGTGAAGGAAGTGTGCAGGATGGATTCCTTACGTTGCTACACTTCATCAAGTGGTTCACTTACAGTTTAATCAGTCAGCTTGGATAGTTTGGAAGCTATTCATGCCATGCTCAGTGTGAGGCTCCATCTGTATATAAATAGACTGGATTTAAAGGATATTTTATTTTGTTTTGATCTTACAGGAAACTGCAATGCAGGTAATAATATAAAAATGTCTAAAGATACAGTGAAGGTGACTGGAACCATTTTTTCTGCTAAAACTAGACCATTAATCACAAAATAGGTCAGAATTTTAGTACAATAAAACCCTTCCTCAGAAGAAACAGAGGAATGTGTTTTGCAACTCAATATGTTCTCTCTGCTAAGGAGTAATGCAGCACAAGGCAGCACAGATTGGCACCTACACCTTTCTTTTCATTCTGCAGCCTTTCAGTTACAAATGAAAGAAACAAGCAGCAGCGTAATGCAGTTGTAGGCATTAGGAAGTTTGAACCTACTTTATGTAGTTTGATTCCTCCATAACATTTTGTGAGTTGTTTATAACATATTGTTGCATGTGATGTTAATTGGACGTGTTTGAGACAGGGTTGGACGGGGCTTGGAGCGACCTGGTCAAGTGGAAGATATCCCTACCCATGGTGGGCAGATTGGAACTGGATGATCTTTAAGGTCTCTTTGAGCCCAAACCATTCTATTCTTTCTGCCTTGCTAATGCTGCCATCAGAAGGATCTTGTTTCCTGGAGAAATCCATCATGTTGATTTACAAGTGCTGCTGCCGTCTGTATCGTGCTAATAGGAAGCTCATGGCATCTGTCTTTGTGCTGAAAGCTAGCCAGCAGCAAAAACCACGTGATTACTAGATGATGTACAATCAGTGGATAAGGGGAAATTCAGGCAAGATTCTGGGCAACTTCTGGATCTTAGTCAATGAACTAGAATTACTTGATTCTCTTGTTATATAAAAGAAGTCTTTTATCTTCTGATTAAGACTGCTGTTCCTTTATGTTCAGATTGATCAAGTTGTATTGCATGTTCTTGGTCATATCACAAATGAGCAGAAAAAAATTATTTCTTTCCCATCATTATGTGTGTGTCTGCTTTCCTCATTAACTAAAACTGCCATCGTAACCTCTATCCCTTTACTAATCACTCTGAAGAGGGATGAGTATATGTGTACAACTTCTCCTTTGAATCCCATTTTATTCTACTTCCTACTGCTTTAGTGAATGAAGAACTTGATTTCTGAGCTGAGGAATTTTGACTTGCCAAAACCAAATTATTTTCTAATTATTTTTCTTTCTCTCCCCCCGGTGGATACCTTTCCCCTCCTAGATTCAAGACCTTGGTATCTTTTATGTGAATGCCATGCAGAATTTTACCTCTGTCTTCTCTTTTTTTCCACCTTTTTCTCTACAAAAATCAACCACATCTACATTTACAGAAAGAAATCAGAATTGTTTGCTACCTTTTTTGAGAGTTGGAAGCTGCCAGAGCTCTGTACTCCAGCAGGGTCTGGATGAGTGCAAGGCCTTTAAGAATCGTTCAGTATTCTAATGACCACTCAGCCAAGAAAGCTCCTGCTCTAGGCACTGCATGTGTGGATAAGCATTCTTTGGACCTGAATTTTTGTGTGATTGCCAGTGCCACCCCTTGATTTCTATAGTTTATATTATGTGTTTTGAGTAGTCTTTGATTGTTTTGATGCAATTCAACCATTGTAAACATCAGTTTCTCCCAGCAGGATTTCACAAGGGAGGATCTTAAGGAGATCTGTTGGGTTAGTAGAATTTGCAGCCTCTCACTGTTCCTAGGGGCATTAGTTAGGTTTGCCTTTCCCAAATGGTTAGAGTTTGAAATATCATCCCCACATAGTGCTTGTGAACAGCAAGAAATGATGCAAGGAGGACAACATCTGGCAGAAACAGTGGCAAAAAGCCTGGGATCAATGTACCTCATTGTATGCCATGGCTGTGCTGAGTTCTGTTAAAAGTTAAGCAAATGCATGTAGCTGACAGCTTGTTTAATCTAGATTCCCTTTTTCTATGAATTAATTTGTGTGGTCTCATGATGAGGGAAATGTCTTGTTTTGCAAAGACCAGTCTGCTCCAAATATCTGCTACTTCTATAGCAACAGGAAGGAAACTTCAGGAGATGAGTTCTTTCCAATTTCAACTGCAAATTGGATTTACTCATTGAAGTTACAGGTGTTATGTTCTGTAACAAAATCTGCTCCTTGGATTTCTGTCCAACAGCCAGGGAATACTTAATTCTTTGTGATATAAACAAGTAATCCTAAGGACAGAAAAGTTTCTTGGGAAAGTAGATGTTCCTTGGGAAAGAAAGAATTTCATCTCTCCTGTTATTCAACTTCCTTGAGAATTTTGGGACCAGTTTATTTTATAGCAGGAATCAGTTAAAACATTCTTAAAGTGTATTATTCATGTAGTATTTTGAAAACATGGCCAGAAATAGTACAATTAAAATCAAACTCAGGAGCTCAGTTCATTATATTTTGGGAAGTACTCTTAGTAAACTGCTAGAGGTGTTTTCACACTGTGACTGTGTAACTCACTTCCCTAATGAAGCTAAAAAATGCCAAGCTGCAACTAAAGATTGGATTTCAAGTATTGGGACATTTTTTGCTTGTTTTATATTTTATTCTTGATCATATATATATTTTATATTTTATTTTCTTTTTTAGATCACTCGATAATATTAATATTGACATAATTTACTTTATTGTAATTATTTTCATTCTTATTATATCATTGACCAATTACACCTTATTAGACAATATATGCAATCTTCAATGTGCCAAAAATATATAAAAATATGTATAAATATATCAGCCTGCTTACTTTTATCATTTTTAGATTCTGATTTGTCTGCCATTACTGCAGGTTTTTAGAGGTCAGAATGATCAAAAAAATCTACCCTGATGATTGCAGATCTATCTTGTCTGAATGCCTGTGCTCTGCTATTTAACAATGAAACAAACAACTCCACCTCTCCTACATCTTTTCTACAAGCCACACTCTGATGCTAAATGGTAATTTTTGAAGAAGAGCTTTACCAAAGAAAAAGTAAACTTGGTGGATTTGGGGCTTTTTTTCCAATTTAAATGAAAGTCATACTTGGCAAAGTAGATATTTGCTATACTTAAGTAGAAAATTGTACAAAACATTTATGTAGTTTTCAAAGATGTCTTATAGGTACTGGGTGTTTAGGGCCATATTTTTAAAATTTTGCGCAAAATTGGGGCATCTGTGAAAACCCCAAGCAAAAGTCCAGACTCCTGAATTATATCAAGTATAATGCTGATAGCATAAATATCATTACTTGTATCATCAGTCAGTGCAGAATTTGGAGTTATGATGAGAGAGAATGTGGGAAGTATTTTACTGGAGATGCATATATTTTCCACAGTAGTTATTCACAGAATAACATAAGAATAACAGCTTTTGTAGTACAATAAATCTTGTGTTCTGAAGGAAGAGCTCTTGTTTCAAGAGTATAGAATTGAAACTTTTTGGGATTTTTTAATTTGGCATACAAAAGGGCATGTGAAGACAGGAGAATCCATAAATAAGGTTGAGGTTCTAGGCAGCCTGCCATTCTGACAGCATATTTTATAAACAACCATAAATAACACTCACTGCAGCATATCAGAGACAATTATCCCATGCCATCAGCACCATTGCTCTGATTTACTGAGGTCTTTGAAGAAAAGAAATACTTACCTGTCATGCCAAACTGCAGAGCTCTAATATGGTTGATATTTTTTCTCAGACTTCATTATGTTTGGCTCTTGTTTTCAGTGAATCTCTCTTGTTTTGTGTTTCAAAATACAGCCAAGAAGGAAGTTAGATAAGGGGTTTGGAATAAAAATGTCTGAATGGCTTCAGCAGAGTATAGGTGTAAATCCTTTTGTACTGCTAAATGAGATTAATGCTCTTATGAAAAGTGTTTTTCTTCCGTGTCTTTGAGCAAAATCCTTCTGTTTCAAGAACAGAAGACGCAGAATCAAAATAGTACAGGGTTGGAAGGACAACGGGAAGTGGTGGTGCGTGAGATTGACTGGGAAGTTCTTCTCATGCCAAATAGCTTAATTGGCAAAGGGGTGACCCTAGGAAAGTTTTCTAATAAGGGCTGGATTATATGAGGCACAGACTTCGATTGGAAATGAGTAGAAATGAGATCAAACAACAGATTTGGGAACCTCAGTAATTTAAACCATAAGTGTCTAGCCCATTACCTTGGATGTCTAGTACATTGAGACCCACTGACCCTGGGTAATTTTTTAGAGGAAAATAGGGTTGGAAATTTTGAAAGATTTTCCTGGGTGAAGTGGTCAAACACAAATTCAGAAGTTACATATGGTGTGGTGCTCTGAGAGGTGATATCCATGCTCTCTTTTGTTGCAGTGTCAGGGATGTGCAGGCTGGATTTGATGGGGTGTGTCTGCTTTGCTGTCTGTGTGAAGCTACTGTAGGCAATGCTTCCACTCTGGAGCAAGGCAGTGTGCAGGCTGCAACAACATTTCCACATTTCCTTATCAGCCTTGGCCTGAGCTGTGGCTGCCTGCACAGGGCTTGGGTTTGGTGTGTGCTAAAGGCCATCCAGCCTGGTGGTGTATGCTGGTTAAATGGTTGTGTGGTTTGTTTAAGGGTGGGAGATTTGTGGTTTCCTTTTTTTTGTGCGTGTGTGTGTTTGTTGCTGCTGTTGTTGTTGCATGGTTTTGGTGGTTTGTTGGCTTATTTGTTTGTCCCTTTTGTTTGGCTGGGTTTTCTGGATGAAATTGCATTGTCATATCTAGGTGAATCATAACTATAGCCTTGGAAATTTAAGTATAGCCTTGGAAATTTAAGAGCTCACGTTCTTAACACACTTGCTTGTAAGGCATCCTACAGCACTTCTTAACAAGAGAGAATTTCACCTTATAGTTTGGCCAAAACACAAATTAAACAATTTCTTTTTTCTGCTTCCAGTTCTACAGACTGATGTAGTCTTTGGCCAGTGTTTTGAAAAGTTCTTTAACATCATATGCAACTTAAAAGCTGTGTTTCTCAGGTGAATCAATTGTATTCCATAGTTTGTGAAGAAGGTTTTGGGGAAACAGAAGAGTATTGTTTAATGTCACTGTTATATTAAAACTGGTGCTATTCTTCTGGAATAGGAAAAAAAAAACAACATTATTTAGCTAACCCAGAGCACACAAAATTTAGAAAGCAGAATTTCATGATGGATGGACACTTGACAAAACAAGATAATCTTCTGTCTTGCAGGAAGTATGCGTCAGTAAAGAGTATAGTTCTTCAATTAATGCAAATAAATTGTTATTAGATGGTAGCCATCTGGAGTAGAAGCAATATTGCATGTAAAGTTTCATGAGATTAATTTTGTGTGTAATGAATAAAAGATCACTAGGAATGTCTGGCTTGTACATAAGTCCCTCAATTTTCTGAAGTTTAAGCATTCTTGTATATATGAAACTTGACTTTGTAAATCAATAATCATAAAACATTTCCTTGCAAATGCAGTATCACTTTATCACTTGATCAGATTTTTCCAGTCTCAGTGAAATATTTGGGGTATAGGCTGATTACAACAACGTGTTACTGAAGGTACTGTTTGAGGCGTGATGCTACTGGAGGTTAGTTCATCTGGTAAAATTGATGGATTTATATAACCTTGATAAAGGGGAATCCTAGATAATTACTGAGGTGCACTTTGAGCTTTTCCTTTTGGATTTGTTTCTGATTACAAAAGAAATCATGGGTTCTTCTGATAAGTAAAAAGCTTGGCTGTTTCTTGGCTTCACAGACTGTTTACAAAACAGACCAATATAAATTGACAATATGCAAGATTTCTATTGAAAACTCACAGGATTTATGATTAAAGAGCTCGTGCCATGATTTGTTTTTCATTCTGCATACTGCTGTGGGCACTAAGATGCTAACTTCCAATTGTGCAAGATATTCTCACAGGATTTTTCTGGTCCTACTCAGTGTTTAATCTTTCATAAGACTCTTCCAGCAGATGGTTTCTGCATTGTGTGTATTCATGGCAATTTCTATGGACACAAACATTTAATGAATTATCTCTGAAACAAATACAGAGTTCCATACCACTTTCCATTGAAGCCTCTAATTTAAGGAGGCATTTCACAACTTCCAAATGGCTGTCTGTCAGCCCAGGAGCTGACCCTTTATTGAAACACAATCACAACCAGATGTGACTCAAATGAAACCTGGTTATCAGAAGTAACTGAGTAGAATCCAGAACCCACTGGATTCACTGTTTCACTGGATCATATCCAGGTAAACTAGTTCATGTTGGAGAGGTACAGATTCACAAGGTCAAAAATTATTTTAAAAAAATTATGCAGACTGTTGACCCTCTCTGTAGCATCTCAAAGTCTAAATCTGTAACCATACTGCTAAGAAAAAATTAATAAATACTGTAATTAATAGTAGAAAATGTTAGGAGAAAGATTTAATGTTTGAATAGATACAGAAAAGAGAATCTTTTTTAATCTCCTCCTGATATCTTTTTTCCCCCCCTTTCCCTGATTATGGCATACAATTCAGGGAAAAATGATTCTAAAAACATCTTTTTTTGTTATACTGATGTGAATGATGTTCTAGTGAAAATTACGTGTTAAGGTATGGTGTTGCCTAGCAAAAATGTCAGAACTGCCTGTGGGAAGTGCAAATTATTGAAGAAATTTATTGTAATTTCTTTGACAGATGAATTCCAAAGAAGAGAAGAAATATTAAAGAAGGAAAAAGGAGAATCCAGTATCTGTCTTTGTATAGCAGTGTATTCTGGCTCAGGCATTTCCTTAGAACCAAGGTTACCTGACTGAAGTCTAATTGGGTGTTAAAAAACACTAGGCTGCAATTCCAAATCAATGTCCATGTACAGCAATGCCTAGAAATTAGTAATTGCCTCCATAATTAAAAATATACAGAGAGCTCTTTGACCTTTGTTTGGTGTCTCATGCGCTTGTGGTAAGCACCAAACCTCTTCTGTGGCAGGGAAACAGGTACAAAACACCAGGCAAGCACTGGGCAGTGCCTGGGGCAGCACAGATGTGGTATCCAGACGCAGGAGCTCAGATCCAACAGTGGAGAAGCTGAGTCTGAGGGGACAATTTTGGCAGGTTGCTGTGGCTGGAAGCAGCTCAGGTAATCCTTTGTTTATTTTCATCATGTAATATAGACATGCATCAGAATTAGGTCTTTGCTCATAGCTCATTTTGTAATGATTTAGAATTTTCATTGTCTTTGAATCACAGTAACATCCAAATATCCAGAGCAACCTCCACTCTCAACCATAAACCCTGTATTGGCTACTGCCAGTACAGAAATTTGCTTTTATTTCTTTCGGAGACTTGCTGTTTAATTCTTGTGTTCAGTAGTTCTGCACCACTTTAACTGAGAACCTGGATCACTTGAGTGACTCCAAAGGAGAAGTCTAGTTCAGTAGGTTTTGAATTTGAGGGGAAAAACCCCACTATCCTGAAAGTTATTCAGGCAAAATTGTTGGTTGCTCGTTATTATTTACTAACAATAGACAATTGTAGGCACACAGTTTGTGGTGATTGGGAGTGGGGCTGTTGTGGCCCAGCCTCATCCCCAGTGGGTGCAGCTGTGAGCAGCAGGTGAGCAGCACTGACAGCAACGAGCCATGGAGTGCCCAGGGGCGCTGACCAACCACCAAAGGGAACAGAGGGCACACAGGTGCAGTGCATCAACAGGAGGGGATAAAAGGCTGGGCTGAAGTACAAGAAGGATGGAGTTTGCAGCCTTCTGAAGTGGTTTGGTGTTGCTCTGGGTGGGCAGATGCCTGAAGCCTTCTGATGAGGTAAGTTGATACTCTGTGTGGGGTGAAGCTTTCTGAAATTGTATGGTGACACTCTGTGTATGGTGGCCATCTCAACTGTGACATGTGCTGGGATAGACAATAATAATGATGTTCAGGACTGAAAATGTTTCAAAGCCCATACAGCCAATCAACCACCTGTAGTTAAAGGCAGATAAACTATAAAGACAATGTAATATGCACCTGGGATAGGAGGATCCATGGGTACCTGTGAAGTCTGGTAGTAAGATACATGTAAATGAAAATTGTGTGATTTTTTTTTTTAATTCCTCCCTTACATTTCAGCCTTAATGTTTTAAATTTATCAGAATTGTGTTTTTAGGACTGCACTGATGTCTGCAATATACTACCATTTCAGAGTGAATTTTGTGTGGTGTTGGGTGCAATTAAGGTTAGAGAAATAAATAAAACCATACTTAGAAATATTTAAATGTAGTATTTTGTAATGTTAATATTCATATACTGATGATTAAGTAGAAGATAGAGCTCTGGTTATTACAAGCATGTGCATTACTGACAATATTATTAGAACCATTAAACTCTGTTGGTAAAGTGGAATAAATTAAATTAAAGTGTTTGTTCAATTTTCCTTGTGTGCTCAAACTCCAAATTTAGCATGTTTTAAAGCCTTTTTAAATTTTGTTGCTCTTAATATTACTGAAGTTAAAGATGTATAAATGTGAAATTATACTCATTTACTCTTGCTAATAGAACATAAATGTATACACACTGTGGTAGGGATGCAATAACTGTACATTCTAGTAGCAGTTTTTCCATACTAATTCTGGGGTTTTCTGGGGTTATAGGGATTCAAGATGGTCTTGTCACAGATGTCTTTGTTCAGCATATTTTATTTATGATAGGTCTTTTCTCTATTTAAAATTGGATGCAGACTTCTTAAGAATATTGTTATTTCATCACAATAAATAGGGTAAGAAAAGTTTGGGGAGAAAAAAAGAACCACAAACCTGTAGTTTTGAAAGCCAAAATGCTTAATACACTGGTAGAATTACAGTACTTACTGAATAATATATCAAAATCAGTATTTTTAAAGTTTATTTCACCTTTCCAGCGACTTTTGCTCAATAATAGTATGATATTTTGCTAACTTTTTAAGAATCACATATAATACAAGACAAATGTATCAAGCTTTTTTCAATTTTATTTTAGTGGATTGAGTAGGATCATGAAATAGAGGTTAGAAAAGGAACTATGTAATCTTACTCAGTGCACCATGAGCTGTCTTCTTCATTTTTACTATGATATGTCAGAGAATCATATTTTCAGAAAAATCTTGGAAAATTATGAGGCTGGAAAGTTTGGCAGGAGGAAGCAGAAGTTAATGGCTAAAATATATATGCAGTGGACAAAATTTAAAAAGGTATTTTAAAATAAAATCTCACTTATAGAAATATCAAAACTCTACATATGCATATCTTATTTAATAGTTATTAATATGATAAAAGTAGTTCTTTTTGTTTACTAAGGGTCTGATTTGATAATTTTGGAGCTGTTATAATGTTTCTGAGATGAGAAAGAGCTACTCTCCAAATGAGATATTCCAAACTGTCTCTAGATAAACTTCTAGTAAACAGCAGCTTAATGTATGTATGATGTATATGAAGGTATCAGTTTTCAAACTTCATTTATGGAATTGGTATTTCCTAATCAACCTGCAGTCATGTTTGTGGAAACTAGTTATATTTGTGTATTTACTCAGTGCTTAGAAATTGTTATAAACTTATTAGGACCTGCCCCTTAACATGCCCTTGTGCTAGAAGCTGTGATTTTGTATTGCACCCTGAAATGCAATACTGTGGTCTGAACAATTGCAAGGATTTTGAGCTTAACTTTACAGCATTTAGTTGTAAGTTTTACAATCATAGTGTCTGATTGTGAAAATTGCACTGGCTGTAAAAATCAATCACTTACCAGGTGAAGTGATGGCTGTGCATGATGAAAAGGAAATGTGAGTCTGAGCCTCACTTGACACTATTCAGGTTGTCATGAGACAAGACTAGATTGAAAAAAACAAGCACACTGGTGCTTATTTCTTCCTTTTTTGGTGCAGAATCCTGAGGGGTTGTGGAGTTTGTGATGCCTTTGCTGTGCTCCTGAGTGAGCCTGTGGCTTGGTGACTGAGCAGAGGGGATTTAAAGCCCAACATTTTTGCTGTTTCCAGTAGCAGCCATTGCTTGACTTGGCAGGGCAGGGCCCCAAGAGCTGTCTGGGTTTTGTTCTGGCTCCTGCTGGTTGGGATTTCTTCTCCCTGTGCCTGTGGCCTGCCCAGCTGTAGCTCTGGCTCTGCAAGTGTCAGAACTGGGAAAGGGCTGGCAGCCCTGGGCTGTTGGTGCATCTCAGACCCAGGGTCAGTGGGTGCAGAAAGGAACACCTTCCCTCTCCTCCCTGACCCTCCCTGGGTCTGCCCAGCAGCCAGGCAGCACAGCCCAGCCCTGACCAGCACAACTGATATTGCTGTTTGTGTAGACACAAAATCGGATATGGGGGAGAGCTCATTTTACCGCAAGATTCACTCAGCTGCCATTTGAATATTGTAGCTCTGTTAAAATCAAACACATGGATTACCAGCTAGCTGTAAATTTAGTGAAGCTTAAAAATATTTTCACTCATGGGCTTGTGAATGCACAACAAATATGCTAACCAGGGCCCTGCATGCTGGGAGTGTGTTTTAAAGGGATTAATTAAGGTGAGGATAGTGCTCTTCCTGGTGGAGGAAAAGCTGATTTATGGCTTCAGGACCCAGAGTCAGCTGAGGAATACATTATCTGTTTGCAGATCAGCAAAGCGTGTCATGCTGGCAGGTCAGGAGTGGCCAACTGAATTCCCACCCAGTACTGAACACCTTAATTAGAGGAACCTTCCAGAATGTTTTGGCATCCTGAAATTTGCTGTAGCATGGTATGAATTTACAGCATCCTAAATGAAGTACGTTCCAGGGTTCTGGTTTCCTGGACATAAAACAAATTTCTCAAAGCAGTGAATCACAATTAATGAACAACCATGTGTCAGTTATTGGCATTCCCTTCAGATTATGCTGCACAGCAGCAAGGTACTTTCTTCTTCTAATAAGGCCTAACATGACATAAGGTTCTATCTGAAGGACCTTCTTGCTTTATTAATCTCATTATGACCACTTGAATTGCTACATCCTCTGTAATGATTAAAACATTTGACTCCCAAGTGTGACATTATAATGAGGATGGAGTTCCCAGAATAAGGCATTGTATCATTCTCAAAGGCTGGCAGCAAATAGAAATAAAAAGTCAATCTCCTCAGTATCATTTCCTTACTGTTTCCATGGAAGAACAAGCTAAAAAATTTTACATACTTATATATGCAGATTTTCAAACAAAACTAAGTAATCTCTCATAGATATAGTTTTTTTAAAATCTTAAAAAGTGTAGATGTATTGAGCACCAGTTTTAAAAAGAGTATGGTTTACTTATGTGAAGTGCTAAGCTAAAATTGACCACATGTAATATAATATGCTGTCCTCTTCCCACCGTGTGCATATTTTTGGGAAGGACAGGGACTGACTAGCCAAATTCCAGTTTGACAAATGATATATTTTTTTCTTGTTCTTTGCACTTAACTTGAAAATTTTTAAAGTGCTCTGCATTTTCTTGAATGTACCATTGCTCTGTGGGAGTATATGATTATATACAGATTGAGAAACATGCGTTCATTTAAAAAATTTTCATCTCTTATCCCAAAATGAGAAACTTCTGCGTAAAATTTGAAATAAATCTTTTTTCGAAGTAATAAAGCTAAATGAAAGAAAGATAGGAAATAAAATTTTGTTCTGCCACTTTTTCTTCTGCAGGCATCTTGAGGGAGATAATTTGGACACTTTTCAGCATGATGATTTGGAATAAAAAGGCATAACACATGTTGGTGAAGCAATCCTTAGGTATGAGAATTAGTAACAGAAACTGAGAAAAATAAGGCTTCAGGTCTTTCTTGTTTGTTTTTTTTTTTTTTTGAGCTCTGTGGAGGGGGTTGTGTTTTTTCTGATAGAATGAGCTAATCCAGCATTTTTCTGGTTCAAGAGAAATTTCTGTGGGCACGACTGTTACCTTAAAAGCCTTCAGCCTTGGCTCTAATTGTGATTTTTCTGCCAGCAGTTTGTCTGTCCCAGCACAAAAACCCCAGTGACTTCAATTAACTGCATGTTCAGTTTGTTTTTTTATATCTCTTTTTTTGGTCTAATTACCTACCTAATGGATACACTCAATTCCCCAAGTTGTGTGTTGTTTCCTAATCTTGGTGAAAGCAGGAAGGGAACAAAATAATTTATTATTAGGGAAGAGGTTAAGATTTGAATACAACTTGAAAAAAAATATGGAGGAATTCC
>NW_005054357.1:47389-49972 GCF_000277835.1 Geospiza fortis | reverse complement strand
TCCTGCTGTTGTAACCTCCTGGGAAGTACTCCCCGGGTAATCAGGGAACCTGGGGTCTATTTGTTTGGGGTAAATTGATCCACAAAAGGCTAGAAACCTGCTGACCTTTCAGGTAATCTTATTTCCAAATGATGTTTTACTGCTATTTTGACTTGGAAAAGTTAACTTTTCCTCAGACTCTTGACTTTGTCCTGCTATTTGACAAAAATTCTGATGTTCAAAACCATTAAAGGGAGCAACAAATAGAAAAGAGAGTTGGAATCTAATTATCAATGAGGTAGAGAAAGAGCCATCCATCATCTTGGGTTTAGCCTTGTGAGAAACAGTGTGTGAGAATGTAAAAAATGCCATTAGGACATCATTCTCTGCATTCTTGAGCATTTCATATTGTATGTGTTAGAGAAAAAAAAGTAAAAGACCCTCTCCTTTCTCCCCTGCCCCTGATTACTGAGGTAAAAAGGATGGACTATACATCCAAAAGGATAGACTATAAACTGTAGATAAACTATTGCAAGAAAGCTAGAAAAAAATGCTGAGAGATTTTTTCTGAGGGTCATTTTTAATATTATTTGTTCTATAAGGTCACTTTCCTGTGATGCTATTTGAGAATGTCTTATGCACGGAACTAAAAATAATTTCCTTTATTTATTTGCATGGAGGGGATTGTGAGCTTTTGGAAGCTGTATGGTTTGCTAATTATATCATTGTCATTCAGTTGTCAAGTTAACTGAATTTTCCACTTGGTCTAGGATTGGGTAGAATTTGTTCTCGTTAGTCTTAATAGGAGAGAGACAACAATTGCACCAGAAGGGATCATATTCTCCTTAATGTTCTTTGGAAACATAACTGCTTCGGGTCATTACAGCACATGTGTGCATGACAAATATTTTATCAATGTAAATTGGGCTAAGGCTGGGTGGCTTGATTTGGGATGTTGATTCAAATGTCAACAGTGAACCTGACTTCCATATTTCTGCATAGTTTTCATGTTCCATTTTAAATTCATCCTTACATTTAAAGGAAGCTTTTTTTTATCCCGTGGAACAGAAATTAATACATGACATATAAGGCAGCTGCAGTCTTGTCAAGAAGACAGGAAGGCTGACATTTGGGTTTCACAAGGAAAATGAGGATGGAATAAGGAGTTCGAAGCTTCATTTTCCGCTTCTCATTTCTTAGTAGCTTGATCAACCTAAAGTTGTAACTGCACTGATGCAAAGCTGGGATGGTGATATCTTAAGGAGTTTGTAAAAAGGAGACGCTCTAGGCTCAAATTCCCTTGTTGCTCTAAAGGATTGGGTTTTTTTCTGAAGAGTTCAATAGGTGATGACTATTTGACATATGTCCTAGAAGCTGCTAATATACCTAGTCAGCCAACAAATCAGGTAACTCTCAGCAATCCAAGGTGTGCTTATCTGGTTCTATGGAAGTGGATGTATTTTAAGATTATATAGGTAATATTTTGATTATTATATATAAAACTGAAGTGATCAGCCATTGTAGACAAAATAATTTTAATTCATTATCTCAGGAAAACAAATAGGTGAAATGGAGAAATGAAATTATTCCATACATTAGTTGTGAATGGTGAGCAAGACCTTACATAGTGCTATTTTTACTCTATTCATACTGTAAGAACTCACTTTAAGGGGTTTCAGGTGTTTCATTGCCAGTAGTTGGTTTTTATTTGTGCCAAAAGTTGTTACAAGCCTTCATCTGTTATAGACCCTTTTCTATCATATTTTAATTAGCTATGGTTTTTTTCCAAATAATGTAGGCTGTTTCTTTATCAGTAGAGCCCTGGTTTTAGTTTGTTACTGTCTTTGCTATTTAAAATTGTTTAATACTTACTGAAATACTGGATTTATTAAAAAGACAAACATGCTTGGAAGTGGATGGATTACCTTGGGACTATTGAAAGAGAATAATGTATACACATAGTGTAGTTTTTGTGCCTGTAATGAAATGTATCAGAAGTGTTGGTACAGTGCCATTGCAGGCAGTTCCAGAGACCAGAGGCACCCAGCATGATTTGCTATTTAGCTAATCCTGGAAGATAGGTACTTTGGGCTTGCAGCAATATCCCACTGACAGTGCTGTAACTCCTCCAAGGCTGGAAAGCACAACTACTGCACCTTAATTAGCTAGAACTACAAAACTCCCACTTGAAAATCTTTCTCCAAAAGCTGCTTGGGTTTTGAGTCTTTTTTTTTTTTGGTGGGGGGAGGGCATAATTTATTTAACTCCTATTTCTCAGTTTCACTGTGTTTAAGACAATTTAGGAATTGAAAAGACAGGAATAGCAAAGCTCGTGCTGAGAAATGAGTGAAGTCCATGTGTCTGGTTTGTATGTACATGAAACTCGTACTCAGATGGAGTGTTTGTCGAACTGTAATACCTTAAAAATGGATCTCAAAAGGCTTCTTGGAATAAAGATTAAAAGCCCCAAACAAATAAATAACCAAAACCGCCCACCAGCCACCAGATCCTTTCTGACAATGGTGCAAACATCTGTAACAGTGTAGATGATAAGACTTTAGTTGTCCAAGGATACCATGTTTACCATTGCAGGTATATTCCTGC
>NW_005054357.1:0-47379 GCF_000277835.1 Geospiza fortis | reverse complement strand
GCTGTGAGTGCTGTCAGTGGTGGCAGGAGCACATGGGAGGAACAGATTATTTTCTGCTACTTGACTGGGGATTGCTTTAGGTGGTACAGATTATTTTTTGTTACTTGACTGAGGATTGTTTTAATTTGCTGTAACACTCTGCTGTTTATATGACCATGAAAATAGATGTACTTTTAGCAAGAAAACAGAATGTGATGGTTCAGTGTGTTCGTCATTTTTGGAGAATCACTTTCTTCCAACAAGAGCTCTGCTCTCACAGGCCACTTCCTCTGTCTGTGGGGCTGACTGGAGATCAGCTGTTTCCCTGTTGCAGTTCTCAGCAGACCTCCTTGGATTCTGTGTTGTGGACCAATCTCTGTCCCTTCTCATTCCTTACTCTCCTGTCCTGATGTATTTCTAGTGCAAGATGTAAAGGGACTCAGATTCCATGGCACCTGAAAGAGTTACAAGCACGTCATGACAAAAGCTCATCTCTCATGTGGTAATTGCTCCTCAGCATCTGCACAGCAGGCTCTCACTAAATTTAGGTATTCACATACCAGCTCTGTTAATATATCTGCCAGGTAGGTTGAGCTCTGCTTTACTTGAAACCACCTCTGAGTTCCATGGGACTGAGGAGGACAGGATTGAACTGTTAATGTAATTTGTGGTCCCTTTGGGACAATGAACAGGCTTTTTTAGTGAACTCCACCTGTTTTCACTTCTGTATCCTTGTGATTGCTCTGAAGGAGAGGAGAGCAAGACAGGGTAAAAACCATCATCATTTTAGTTCCTAATAAGCTTTTTCTGTAGTTTTGTTCTTCATTCTTACCTTCTCATATAAATAGCCACTAAGAGCTCTATTAAAAAGTTCTTTGATCAGGGTCAAAGAATTTTCAAAGCCAGCAAACTAAAAGTTGAATTGGCAACCAGATGCTTGGAAGAAATGAGCACCATTTGGCTCTGAACTACCTTTAACCAAGATTTAATTACAATATTCATTACTTCAGAGACTAGGAAAACTCAATAGGACAATCTTAAGGGACCAATAGTAATAAAATAATGAATGAAAAATTCTAAAATATAAGCCAAGTGAGAGAGTATATCTGTAACAGTAAAAAATAATGTAATTAAAACAGTAATTTAATTTCAAACCCGATTGTTTTGTGTAGTCTTTAGAGAAAAAGGATAAAAAGAGAAACCACTGAAAAAACACTGAAATATGTCTGTTTGTGCTCCTGCTGGATGCTGAAAAGGGTTATGCTGTTAGTCAGGAGAGCTTTCTGTGAATTTGGGTCAGTCATACATATATCTTGCTATTACCATTGCATTTTTTTATTCCTTATTGGCCCAGTTCCTTTGCCATCACACCAGTGTTAAATCCCAGCCCATCTGGTAACTGAGAGAAGAGCCCAAAAGTCAAGGGGCTTCTTTTGCAAAATTTGTCTGATGCCTAATCATAATGTCCCTCCTAGCAAATTGCAGATAGTTATTACTTGATTTTCTTTTACACCAAGTGGCTGTAATTTACGTGACAGCCACTCAGACTGTGTGGCAGAAGAATATTTTGAGTTTTAATTCAATTATAATATCTGCAGAATTGGTTTAATCTTTGATTTGAATCTTTGCATTTTAATAAACTGTGCATCTGCTCTGGACACCTCATATAAATTGTAAAACTAACTCAGGAGTTCAAGTGTCAAGTAGTTTATTTATCAAATGTCAGCAATTTCTGAAACTGCATTTATCCTGGCATTAATATTTTCCCTTGCACTATGCTGTCAGTGACATTAATCTATTACTGTGTATTAAAGCCACATATTTTGTAGATAATATCAAATTGCCACTAAGTGGCTGCAGGCGCTGGTTCCTGCTGTTATTTATATCAAACTCCTGAAATTGTCATAATCTGTAAACAGCTTGGGCCTTTCTGAACTATTCCCATTGCTGTCCTTGAGGTTTATGGGAACCCATGGAAGAGAGCAAAGGATACTTTTTAATACAATAATTGGGGTATCATTTTTTTACCCCTTCTGATTTTCTGTTGTACAGATTTCCTTTTCTGTTGCATCACAATCGCATATTTTGATGGTTGAAATACATATTTTAAACCATATTTTCTTCCCACTTAAAAGATTTTTTTGTTGTCATTTTTGAAATGAAAACCTTTCAGCTGGTTGTTTTTTATCAGTTTATCTATTGAGGTTATAATTTACTATTCATACTGCACAAGGCATTTCCTTTTCTGTATGTTATATACATATGCATCTAAAAATAATGTAGTCTAGTGATGCTATTATCCCTTTCATTCATTGCTAAGTATTTCATTTACTGCCATATGTCCCTAAGGACCCAAGCTGCTTAGTTTCATTCGATTGGGTTTTAAAATCTATTTGATGAATTAGGTCCACCGAGGCACGCCTCTGATGTGACATGAGCTCTACAAAAATTATTTGGGATGCAAAGAAATGTACTCAAATAGTTGTTTTCAAAGTCTCCTCCTAAAAATGCAGTGGATTTAATCCAAGTCAGTGAAGAAGCACAGAACTTACATATTGTTCCCAGCATGTTTTCACCAACAATTGTTCATATATTTTTTAAAGTCAAGCCCATGCTTTTATGCTCCTTCATAAATCTGCCCTAGTCAAAGAAGGAAGGGATGTGGGCAGAATATAAAGAGGTGGTAAACCTGAGTAATTTTTAATGAATAGCCATAAGATTGTTTTGCTTTGAAGAAAATATATGCAATGAAAATTCCTGCAGTAATATGCTTCAGCTGTTTGTGGTCAATAGCACTTTGCTTATGAAAGACTATAAACTGTCTGCATTTTCCCCACATCCAAATACCAATCTGGATTCTAAATAACACAAAAGGAAAACTTGGACCCAAATATGGATTCAGCAATATCTGAGGAGGAATTGTCAGTAAAAGGTAGATCTTGGATTAAATTTGGCAGCTGGACTAAGGCTTTTATGGGCCCCTCTGTAGAGAGCCTAAATGATTTGAATGTTTTTGCATCAAACATGCACATTACCTTGTTTACATCTGTTAAGATGTAGGAGTTTAGTTGTTTTTATTCACATTCAAGACATATCAGCATATAGTTGAGGGACATTTGCAGCTGCTGTCATTTTGACAGGTAAGGAATGTGATGTATTTAGCAAGGTATGATACTACCTGGGAAGAAACTGATGTTTATTTCCATTCATGTATGGGAAATACTGCTCCAATGTACTGCCCATCACTACCCTGGAAAAAAAAATAGAAGTGGTGGCATAAAGAATGTGCTTTGTAAAAAATGCAGGATGGCTGCAAGTAGCACTGTTTTAGGAGCTGAAAACTATGAAAGGAAATATTTTAAATATTTTTACAGGATTGGAGGAATTTAACACCTTAAACTACATCACAAAATTTATGCCCTCCCTCTATTGACAAAGGAACCGCCAACATTTACATAGTTTGAAATTTTGTGAGATAGCCATGTCTGCTTGATGGGAACAGTCTGGACTTTGAGGCAGTATAGCTCCCTCTCTCTGGGCCAGGTACTACCTACTTATTTCCCAGTTTGTACTGCATACTAGTGTACAGAACCCAAAGGCTTTCTTCTGTCTGAGCATTGCTTATTCCCTGTGTTTGCATTATTCATCTCCCTTCCTTACATGCCCCCAGATCAAATATTCTCTGTAACAATCATCCTTTAAGCCAGAATCTACAGTAGTCATAATATAGCCTTTTCTCTGTCTAAAGAGCAGAGGATACTTCAAATTTACAACTCTAACACCGCAGAACTAAAAGTAATAGAATAAATAATGAAATTATGATCATAGCAACAACTGGTACATAGGACAAAATTAATTATTGTAGAAATATTTTCAATATATTTCATAAGAACGCTGTGTACACTGTGTTTTTCTCTACTTCTTCTGAGAAAGATTTCTCTTTCTGGTCAACAAGGGTATAAATTCTGTGTAGTACCAACAGGGGTTTTTTTGCCACAGGTGATGCGTGTCACATGATTTATTACAAAGCCAACTCGGTTGTAAATTATTTTCATAATTTTTCAATGTGATATTATTTTCATTCCATAGTGGAGAGATTTTTGTGTGGTGCATCCTCAGCTGCACAGTTTAGCACATCTCAGAAGGTAACCAACTGGAATATCTTTATACTGAGTTGAATCTCTGACCTGTCGTTGTCTTGGCTATGTTAAAATTTTTGTCACTATTATATACAGTTTTTGTAGGAAGTTGTGTATTTTATTTTTTAAAATGAAGATATGTTTGTGGTCATAATTTAAAATTATTAGTGTCAGCTAGAAGTCTTGAAGAATTTGAGCTGAAAACAGAGAAGATGTTTTTGTTGAAGAAGTTTAAGAATTTATATTAAAATATTTTGAATGCTTGCCCCAGACTTTGTACCATCAGCATTTTGCTGCTTACAGCAACATTTGTAGTAGATTCTGGAGTTATTATCATCACTATTATTCTTATAATTTGTACTTTGCAGTTGACAGTACCAATGGTACTTGTTTCATTCAGTCCAGAGATCCATGTGTGAAATACAGCCTGTGTGTTCCCTGAGTGTGCTGCCTTCCATGCCACATTAACACTGAAAGCCAGATCCACTGGGAAAGGAGGATGACTGTGCTGCCAATGCTTTCTAGGAAAGGGAGAGCTGGTGCTCTGAGAGCAGATGAAAACCTGTGTTATTTAGGCTGAGAGCAGTGCTAATGCTAATATGATTGCATTCTAGAAATAGATTTGTATTAGGAGAGAGGGAGAAGAAAAGGAGCTTTGTGTGAAAGGTGAAAGTCCAGTGTGCATCATAAGGATGAAGTAATTTATTTTAAAATATTCATATCTAGGTTGGGAACTACAAGAAGCATGTATTTGTTACTGTGCTAACACAGGGATATGTTCAATACTCCTCTGAGAGGTAGAGGAAGGATTACATTGCAAGGCTGTTACTGGTAGTTAAGTGCTCATGGCCTCTAACACAGACTTATAAAATATGAATTTTGTATTTATGGGGTCAGGTGGGTTGTGGTGGTGATAGATTTTTCTTTTTGATATCACTATTGTCTCCAAGAAATAAGATTCTTTTTTCCATTTGTGTATAACAGGTTTCCAGAGCTGGTGATCTGTGCTTAGGGGAGGTTTAGCTTCCTGTTTTGACCCATTAAATTTGTTATTGCATTTTGGTAATGTAAAATGTAAATTACTCACCTGTCCCTGATTTTTTGTCCTACTGAAGTCTTGAATACCCTCATATTTTGAAATTACAAAGGCTTTTAAAAAACCCTCACTGTTCCTAAATTGCTGTCACTCACTGTCTGGAGGTGTTTTTGTATTGTTGTGATCTGGGGAAACAGAATAAAATGTCTTTACTCCCAGAATATTTGTGGTGGTTACACCCCTAAGAACATCAGAAATCTCTTGACTCTTGTATAAAAGCTGAGTAAAGAGTACTTCTCCAATATTGCCAGCTCTTCTTCTGACAATGATCTGTTTCATAGGGTAAATTATAATGGTTTGAGAGTTCTACAGATTAGCTGGATGATATTCACTCTAACAGTACTGGAGAATACAAATTACATCGTTTGAAGTGACTGTTTCCATTTTCTGCTTTCAAGGTCAATGAGTATTTTGGGCCCACTTGATACCACTTACTGAAAAATTTTTGAGTCACTCTTGCCAGAGAGAGAAGATTTGAAAAGCTGAACAAAAATGAGCACTTTGCAGAGATTCTATATTAAATTCAGCAAGTGCATTCCCATTAAATAAAACAGTATATTTAAGCACAAAATTGGGAATTCACAACTCTTAATTCACTATGTGATCATACTTAAGATCTCCACCTTACATTGACTTCTATGTGGACATGCACCTTCATAAATACCTAGAGAAAACAATGGGGGTGCCACTTATCTGCATATGCAGAGTTTATTTTTAGCTGACAAAGTTATGCTGAATAACCCTTATAATAAATAGAGATGAAACAAAGTATTCATACTGATATTCCTTTCCTTCCAATGTATGTTGAATATATTCTATTTTCAGGCAGGAAGCCTCCAACTCCCCTGCCATGGGTGGGGAGCCACCTGCTAGTTCAGGTTGCTCAGGGCTCCATCCAACCTGGCCTATGGCTTGAAGTTCATTTGGCATCCACCTGTGGTCTCATTGCAAAGCCAAAATGCCAGATACAGATTCCTCCTTTTGAAGATTGAGTTCCATTGTATAGGAGCTTGTGTAAACATAAAAACTGGTATGAAATTTGGTAGGATGAATGTATAAAGTGTAATACTTCTTGATTAACATTTATGTCATCCGATTATGTTAAATTTAAGTTACTTTGAAAGTTTATTATCTTAACCAGTAAAAAGACACTCTTTTCTGGACTACAAGTAGTTTCACGTGTAAATAAATTGCAGCAGGAAATGCATAAGGAAATATGTAAACAAGCTGACTTTACTTTTTGAATCAGTATTGGTGCAGGCATTTTATCAGGTTTTGCTTTGAAGATTATCTTTGAAGCTATCTTCTTCAGAAGGCTTACCAGAAGTCTACCACCACATCCCTGTATTTGATCATTTAGTCTGTTAGTAGTTACACCAACATTGCTTTTGTAATTTTAATGGTAATGTTAGCTAATGAATAGCTTCATTAACTTGTACATGAAAATTGCCCCATTGAGATCCCAAGTAGAGATTTGGGTGGTTCTGGCTGGGTTTTGGTGTATAGATGTATTAATCTGATATATTGCAATTCCCACCTCATCCCACCAAAGACACAGATAAAACTGGCAAATGGGACAAGCAGAAGAGTATAAAAAATGAGAACTACCAATGATTTAGCAAAGTTGTAATCTGAAAATCATCAAGAATATAAATGGTTGTGTTGCTGATCCACTGCTTTGAGTTTCTTATGCCCAAACAGTTCAGTGACTGTGATGCTGTGCTGCCCTGCCCCACTTGAGCAATAACCACCAGTGGCAGCCAGGCTGTGTGCATCCAGCTTCAGCTGGACTTCAGGGAGCCCATGGCAGCACAGCAGCCAGGCCTGTCCTGCACCTCACAGGTACGAGACACGATTCTAACTCAACCACCTTACTCCAGGAGGAGTGCACAGCCCACAGCCCCTTGAGCTCTCCTGGGCTGCACACCAGGAGTAGGGATGGCGTGCCTCTCAAATTTTCTAATTCTCAAATTTGAGAGAATCCTGATCAGTTACTCAGTAAACAAAGTGGGATTAACAGTACTGAAACTGAAATCTTGGCTAACAGATAGAAAGGGTTGGTTGTGTGTATGTGAACCTTTAGACATAAAGACGTAGGCATGGACCTCTGGGACTGTCTGCATCCATCTGCTCATGGTCTGGTCACTGAGAAGGTGTTTAGAACACAAAGAGGTTCTTTCTGAACCTTGTGGCTCAAAGGCAGGGTCTTCCTGACAGTTTTGTCTTACCCTGTCCTTTACACAATAAATTCTTCCGTACCTTGCCATCAAATCTTGTTAAACCAGGGTTGCCTTTATCACTGAATGTTGTTAACTCACTATCTTATATCAATCAAATATACCAATGTTTCTGTCTTAGGAGTGAACTGCATCACTCATTATACAATTCTTCTCTGCAGAAATATGGGCTAGGAAATGTAAGGCAGTGCTCTCAGTAGCCCAAGGATGATTGTAGTAGAAAGAGAGAAAGGAAAGGAGGTGCCCAGATTCTTAAGCATATCTTTAATAATTTAATCTACTCCTAAAATGTGGATAGATATTTCTGTGGAGAAAAACCAAAACTGATAGAATTTTGATTGAAAAAAATAATTATGGAGCTTAAGAACTGCCTGATATATGCCTGTGTATAAAGGTCATTCATGCACAGTGCAGAAATGGGAGTAGGAATTCAATGAGGGCACAGATTCATGACAGAAAGTCATGACCCTCTCGTGCCTAGCAGAGTAGAGGATAATGGATTTCTTGTGGTGAGAGGCGCTGTGCCCAGTGGAGTAGGTAGTGCTGGCCTGCCCTGCCATGCCATTTGTAATGCTTGCTGTGGTTTCAGTGAAGTCAGCTGCTTTAGATTCCCTGTAAATGGGAGTTCTGCTTCAAAGGGTAAAAGTGCAAGGATCTGTTCTCCTGGTCCAGTGGAATAGGAGAGCATAGGTACCAGTCAGTGAGCAAATGGTTGGTTGATATAAAAATCACATGCACATTGAAAATATGTGTAATAAATAAAAAAGTAGTCTTAATATCCATTTCTTGTCAAAAGTCTGTACTATTTTTTCCTCCATTTGACTCAGAGTGCTGGCTTATTTTTTCAGGACTTAATCTCTTTTCTGTTAGATTTTTATAATAATTATGGACACAGATTTTTTCAGTCCTTGGTCTGAAAACTGGTGAAAAGGCAATTTTTCACTAATTTGGCCACAAAATATTAGGTGATGTTTAGTTAAACTTTGTTGCATTTGTCAGTAAACTTATATATTAACTTAATCTGAGAAGTATGATGCAACTGTAGAGTAGTAGAATAGACGGATGAGTTAAGTAAAGTTGCTATATTCTGAATTTTAGAATATTCAAAAATGATCCAGGCAGAATTTAAATTAAAAAATGAAATACGTCACAGAATATTCTGAGTTGGAAGGGATTCACAAGGACCATGGAGTTCTACTCTTGAGTGAACGACCCATTTGGGGATCAAACCCAAACCTTAGTGTTATCAGCACCATGCTCCAGCCAACTGAGATCATCTCAGAGGTAAAAGTAATTAAAAATCTGGTATATGTCTCAGAACAATTCCTCTTACCATCCCAAACCTATGTGGTATATGCTTATTACAGATCAAAATAAATTCCTTGCATAAGAATTCCTTCAATAAGGATAGTGATAATGTTTAGTCTTTGGTCATATGTAGATTTTTCAAAACAAGAATTCTAATATTTCACCAAAGTCTAATTTCATATTCCCAGATCAGCTGAGTAACTCATTTTCAGCCTTCTCTAAGGTGAGTTTTGAGCAAGTTTTAACCTGCATGCATTTTTGATACATGTGGAAATTGACTTTCATTTCCTGCATGCCTAAAATAATTTCATGTCTTGCTAGATTAATGCCATACATCATATTTACCTTAATAAGTTGAGAAAATGTCTTCAGAAATGTCTCCCTTAGAGCTAAAACTGGAATTGGGTCTTAAAGATTAATCAGCAGGTAACTTGCATTACATAAGGCAGAAATACTGGCTGGAAATATTCATGTTTAAAACAGCATAGTTATCCCTTTATAGGATGTATTTTCATATGTTAATATGTTTTTATTTAAAATCTGAATAATCACCACTGGGACCAGCGCATGATGCCTGTTTTTGGTTTATTCAGAAAATATTGAGTTCAAACCCAATTGAAAAACACTCAATTAAAAATCTGTCCCTTTTTATTATTTCCTGATCTGGCCTGCAGTTGTGTTAAATAACATGAATGCCAGTGGCACAGACCAGGTGACTGATTTTCCCCAAATACTATATACAATATTTTTTAATTGCTTGGGGGTCTCTTTTTTTTTTTTATGTTCTCTAGTTGCAAATATGGATATGGACCCAAATGGTACCCTCTCAGCCTATTTCATGGCTCTTATGGGGAACAGTAAAGGAAAATGCCTATTTTTTCAGTGAAAGACACCACAGAATGGAGACGTGGAACTGAATAGAAGTTAAAATTTTGAACATCAAATACATGTTATTTCAGCACGAACAACAGGCTTGAAAGCATGAGCTCATATTAAATACATGATAGAGTGCACAGAGGATGGAGGTGTTGGTGAATTTCATCCTTTCATTAATTAATCATGGTTAAGAACCTCACCCTGTGAGCTAAAATTTAAGCACAGCCTAGCTCCCAGTTGAAATGAAGAGCTGGTAATTTATGGTTTCAATTTACACCAATAAAGGCTCATAGATTCAATGTGTTTTGTTGAACCTTTGCCTTAGTTCCAGCTCTGATCTGCAGCAGAGAAACTCCCACTGAAAGTGTTCTGCCTGATTATTGGCGCAGGAGGTGACACCCCCATGCTTTTCTGAAATTTCACCTGAATTCAGCCTGTAAGACCCACACTGACTGGCCAGAAGGAAGAAAAATGAGTAAACGTTTTTAGCACCTCTTGTGATTATCTACTGTCAAAAACCATAATCAGCATTTTGCAATTAGGCACAGGGGATACAGTGTTGAACATGGAAGCACTGTTGGAATGCTTGCTTGTATTTAGGTGTGAGATGTCCCTTTGTGCATCTTCACATCCAGGTTTCCACTGCATGAATGGAAACTATTCAGGGAAAATAAGGTCACAAAGAAAAGTTGTATCCTTGCAAGGAAACTCCTTTGGTTTTTTGAGATTAGAGATTAAATTCTGGTGATTTAGATACTAACTGAGGAAAATATCTTTATTTGGGATGGGGATTAGGTGTTTAATCCCACCTTTATAATCATTGCTTGTCTTTATCCATGTGTGAGAAGCTTGCATGATTACTGCACTGTTCTGTTACTTAACTAGTTTGTGTTGATAACCTTGCCTAAAATGTATCTGTCTGATGCTGTGCTCACATCTGCAGACTCGATGGTATTCATTTTCCTGTGGTGGTTTTCTGACATATGTTTTCTTGTCCACTGCATGCTTATGACGCTATCAGTGAGATAAATTTAACTTCCCTTGGAAAACTAGTGCATGTGGGGGATGCTCTCCATCAGACCTGGATTTTATCTACAAGTTGAAAAGAATAAGAATATCCCACTTAAAAGCACTGTTTGCCTTCTCAAAGGGCTGCAGGAAGCCTCTGTTGAAATTGTAAAGCTTTTCAAACAGCTTTTCAAGGTTTTGTGTGTGTGAGAGAGGACTTTGTCCTCCTGTTTCCTTTATGTAAAAAGCAGGCTGTGTTAAACAGGGAAAAATACTTTAAAAGTTTGTGTGCTATATATTTCTTCGCCTAGGAGGATGGAGGACTTTATGCTTTTTGTCTTGCCCCTTTATCTTTCCCAATATGTTCCCTGGTCCTTGGGCTGTGTCAGAGGGAGCGGTGACGTTCTTGAGATGCATCCTGCCAGTGCTGGGTCAGATGGTTAATAGCCTCAGATTGGGGAAACCATGCTGCCTGTTTCTCATGCCTCTTTTGCATTTATATGAGCCATTGTTCTGTTTGGCTGAAAGAAGAGCCCCAGCTGAAAAATACCTCACTTGCAAAGCATTCAAGCAGTTTTAAACAAGCATTTGGTTGGTTTTCAGACTGTTTCCTGCTGTAATTTCTGCCCTTCAGGGAAGGTAGAAGGTTCTCCTGTACAATTATAGCTGTCATTTTGCAGCAATCCAAGGATAACTGTGGGGGGGAGAAATCTTTTCTGCAGAATACATATAAAAGGAAATGTATATTGAAACAGATATGTGGAGATGCTCTGTTTTGCTTTGAACTTTCTGAAGGAATATCAATATAATTTGGAAAATATTACAGGAAATTAGGATAATATGATGTATATTCATACAGTGCCTCCTAAGGGATCCCTGCCAAATTATACTGTGCAATACAGGTTTATTCATTCAAGAATAAAACTTTAGAATTGCTAATCTACCAGTCTTGATTAGAAATTGATGATATATTTTGTTTATTTTATGATTACATATGATAAATATTTTGCAAGTACAGCATGATTTCCAATTATTCACAATCCTGAACAGATGAAGGAGTTGTAGACTGTTAAAAGCCATGGAATGAAGAGCTTCTGGCAGGGAAAGAGATATTTTTCTGAATATGAGATTTATCAGTGATAAAAAAGGATTCTGTGCACTGCATCTAGAAGTTGAGAGCTGTTTATAGTGGTAAATACTTTTACCAGTCCAGGAACTGACTTAGGTCTAAACTGGGAACTTTGTCTGTCATTAACCACCTGGTTTGTTAACTAGCAATTGTGACATCAAAAAGGAATTCCCACCTTCCACCCCAGGGTATAAGAAAGCAACCTTTGATTTCAATGTATTGCTTTTCTATGATCATCACTTCAAAGCATTTTTGTGATCAGCTAAGGTTTCTTTACCATCTGTGGACTGCAGTTGATTCATCTTGTCATGAGGCCTTACCCCACTGATGTGTAGTTGTAAAAAAATGATGTAGGAAATGGCTTTCAGTGGTAGCAGTGAATAGTATTCTGATCTGGTTTGAGTGCCTGTCAGATTATATAGCATCATAGGCAGTGGGCAAGGAAGAAGACTTTCCTTCAAAAGTTGGTTCAAAGCACTTACATTTCTGTTTGAAATGTACCTTGGAGAGATGATCTTTGGCAGAATTAACTAGTCTCCTAATCAAGCAACATCAGAACTCTCTGATAGGTTACAGAAATTATTTCAAAACCAGAAAAAGTTTAGGGGGGACAGAAGTTATTGGGCAGAAGTTAGGCTTGCTGATTACTTGATAGGAACATCAGTCTTTGTGCCAAAACTGTGATTGAATTTGGGATTTTTTCAATTAATCTTCATGTTTCTAGTGATATATATGTTTAATTAACTGGTGCAATGAGCACCAGTTTACCTATTTTCAACATACAGTGTATATATGGAATTCCCTGGAGTTGTCTCCAAAGAGAATGGTTGGACATGATTTTGAGATGTCGTGGGGAGTGAAGCTGAAAGTCATGGGGAGGGATCATGACTGTAGAATATAAGAATGACATCTTCAGGAGGATCATCTCAGATTTCAATAAATTTTTTTTAAAAAGTAAAGTCAGTATAAGACTAAGTATGAAGAGATAAATCATGTCAATCCCCCTTTAAGTTTTTTGATTCTTTTCTGCAAGTGCATGTTCATGCTGTCCCAGGAAGAGCCCTTTTAAGCAATCACCAGCACACAGGTGGAACTTTTATCCCTTAACTGAGTCATGATGAGTTTCATCCTGGTTTGTCTGTTGTAGATGCCAGGCAGCTCTGGCTTCACAGCAGCAGCTTCTGAGGTGAGAGCAATCCTGTTTGCTTGGTATGACAGCAGTGGCCACTAAATTTGAAATTTCTCTAAGGTAAGAGAAGGAAGAGATGGGCTGTGAGTACAGGGCTGTTATAATCACTAATCTCCTTAGGATAAACAGATAAGAGTAAAGATAATGTACAGACAGAGAACAATGCTTTGGGAATAGGGTTCCAGGCTCACCTCCAAAATGCTCCGCATCAAGATCCAGCTTTATGGTCAGTTTGTACCTATGTTCATTTGGTTCACAGAATTTAAATTCTATATCATGCTGGCTACTGTCTGTCCCTGTGGGTACAGTGGAAGAACAGATAACTGACTTTTAATAATGCTACCAGGGTGTTGATGGAATTTCCTACAGCAGTGTAGTATGGGCCTAGAATATTCATTGAAATGCAAAATGCTGTTTTGCATTATCAGAATATCAATATGCTTGCATAATACAAATTTAAAAAAGAATTAGTCTTAGTTCCATGCAGACTTTTGTAAAATAGCATGGCTCTGAGTTATTTGGAGGAAACTTCAAATAAGATTAACATATTTGTAAAATATGTGTTCCATATATTTTAAACTTTTTTTGATCATTTACTGTGTGATCTTTTCCATTTGTCATCTTCTTCCCCTGATTTCTAGGAAGCTATTGAATTCATAGCAAAGGTGTTAATTGGTGGCAACACAAAGGCACAGTTTATATTCTAATAACTTGACTTTATCTGGTCTTGAAAGGAGTCGCACTATGTTCTCAGGTTCTAGGAGGTCAGGATTTCCTTTCTTCCTCAAATATGGTTTGGAGAAAGAATACTGTGAAGTATGGTAGGATCCTGATAATAATCCAAATATTCTTTAATATTTTATCAAACTCATACTTTTCATCTCTGTTTTGGCCTAGCAGGAAATAATTTATTTTAGACTTGATTAGAGAAGTTTGGGGGAACAAAGAATTGGATATGATGTTTCATTGAGAGAAAGTTTGTGCAGAGCACTTCAGAAGAATGTAATGTGTTGGCTGGATGCTCCCTTTGGGAGAGGAAGCTCTGGGCTTCCTCTGGAAGTACTTTTCCTCAGGGATCCATTTAGTGATTGGTGTTCTAGAGAATCACCTCATAACTTTACATGAAGTGACACTCTCTGTATATTTTCAGGCCACCTAGCAAAGCACCATGTCATGTATTACTTTTGATTTTGAACTGCAAGGTGTGTTGGTCTTGCCAACTGGGAGCACTTTTTGATTTATTTATTATATATTTATTTATTTAATTTTTGGTAGAGCAGCTTGTAACAAGTACATGCTCACTGTCTTTTGTATGGTACTGTAGCACAGTGGGATTGTGCTACAATCTACAGGCTGGTCTTTTTTCCTCCTCATTTCTCTTTTGTGTCATGTCTTGCTGTATCTTTTCTTTTTTTCTCTTTCCCACTGCTCTTAATCCTCGTAGAAGTCCTTGTTTCCAGTTCTCTCTCAGAGCCTGGAGCAGGACCACTGATGGAGATGTTTTCACTGAATTCAGTGAGCACAATGCAAAGCTGAAGCCATGCCTGTACAAAGAGGTGTACCATGGGACAATCCCCAGCTCATGGCCTCTCCTCCCTGAAACCCAAATCTTGTGAGGCACTGCTTTCTAGGCAGTTATTAATAGTCCCCCCTAGGTGGTTTGGCCAAACAAGAGCAACTGCAAGGCAACAGAAGATTCTGTGCTTTTTTAAAATTGCCCTCAGGCTCCTGGTACCTGATCTCTATTACACCTCCATGAAGACAGGTAGTTGACAAAGAATCCTGCACCTATAGATAAAATTCAAACAAAACACTGAAGCTGATGTCAAAGTTTATTTTTCCTGTAA
This sequence comes from Geospiza fortis, assembly GCF_000277835.1. Taxonomy (NCBI): domain Eukaryota; kingdom Metazoa; phylum Chordata; class Aves; order Passeriformes; family Thraupidae; genus Geospiza; species Geospiza fortis. Next base: position 32,571 of record NW_005054357.1, on the reverse strand, counting down.
TATTTCTAAGTGGTAAGAGGTTAAGTGCCATTGAAAAATGTTGCAAATTTCAGAATGGAGTCGTGTTGGATTTGTAGCTAGTGGGAATCAATGAAGTTTCACTGATTTCACTAGGGGTAGAATATTTTCATCCACTGAAGTTTTAATTGATAATGTCAGCATTTATATAACAGTTTCTGAGTGCTTGGTTTGCACAGAAGAAAACCAATCAGCTTCATCCTCCATTCAAAAAGTTTCCATACTATAAATCATCAACTGATTTAAAAATACAGCTTTTTTTTTTCACAAAATAACAATTTAAAGCTGTTAATTGGTAACTTTTTAAGCAGTTAATAAGTGTAATTCCTGAAATGTCCTGAAATAAATAGCTTTTGTAAAAACAGAAAAAATAAAACCAAAAATCGCTCTGCCATAACTACCATTGTTTTATTGCGGTTAGATTTGTGTGAATTCATAGACTGGTTGACTATCAATTGTTGATGTTTTTGTTATGGAATTCCTCTGTTGTCACTTCCCTCTTTTTTTCCTCCTTTTTTTTTTCCTCTTCTGTGAAGGAGAAAATAAAAGAACCAAAATGCTTGTGGCAATTATGTAAACCACCCACAGCTAGTATAGACAATGTTCAGAAGTTAGGCACAAAATGAGAGGGAACCTTCTCAAAAAATGGAGGTTAAATCTCCCTGTGTATCAGAAAAGAGCTGGGTGAGGTCACAGATCACAGATATATAGGACAAAGCTGTATTTAATTCAGAAAGGAAAAAAAAAACGTTTGTTGAAATCTGTTTGAGTCCAAATCTGGAAAACTATTTTTACCATTTATCTTTCAGTGTGTTTCTCCTCTGTGCCTTTCCCCTTGTACCATGCTAGTCTGGCAACCCAGAATGTATTTGAAATTCTTTCCCTTACTGTCTAAAATGATAGCTTTTATTTCAGGACTTGGCTTATTATTTGATCCCTTAACCCCCTAAGGCCAGTATTAGCAGTTGGTGTCAGGAAATCCCAATTCCCAGTGCCAAGGGGTTAATTGCTTTTTACCGTTTGATCTTTTTCTGCCCACTTTATATTCTACCTGACCCTTTCACCACCTATAGGAGGTACACATACTTTTCTTTGTTGGCCTACTTCCTCAGTCTCCCCATAGTTTTCCTCACTGCTGCCTTGCCAATTTCACATTACATATTTTTCAACGAAAAAATTGAAGTTGACCTGAATTTTTCCTTCTTATGCTATCCAATTTTCCTGGCAGAAAAGGTGCAGCGTGCCGTTATTGTATTTCTAGGAACTGAGATAGAGAGGGCGGGCACGTGATACATTATAAAGAAAAAAAAATTGACTATATGTATAGACTTATGAAATTGGACTGCTGATGTGTTCAATTTGGAGAGCTTTGTTGGATAAAAATAATTTTCATGTCATTTTAAACAAAAAAGCTAAAGTGTGGGAGATGGGGGAGGAAGAACCCTTTAAAATTAAAGGCATCTCAGATTTTATTGCTAAGCTAAATAATCTTATAATCAAACAAAACATGATCAAATTTGTCAGAAATATTTCCCATGTCAAGGCTAACCCTATATTCATTGACAGTTTTGTTTTGTTACCAGGTTACAAGCATAATACATTAACTCCTTTAGGGCTTCTTGTTTTAAAATAGTACTTTTATTCATGTTTTCTTCATATTCCACAAAGTTAGTATTATGCCATAGTACTTTTTGAAATCTTTCTTGTTGTCAGCAACTGACCTTTTTGTGACATATAATAATTTCCTTTAGAAAGCGAGAAAATATTCAAAATAAGAGAGAAAATTTTGAAAAAAACCTATTGCCATAGATTTTAATGGGTACAATTCTGAGAAATACTTATCTTCTCTATCTTTACTGTCTATGAAAATGTCATGTGCCACTCCAACTCTCAGGTTTTTTAAATAACTATATCACTAGTAAGGTAAACCAACATACATAGAAAGAACTTGAATAGAGTATCCATATTAGATGGTCAGTGTCAGGTCTTTAGTATGGAAAAAAATAAAGCAGTTTAGATGGGGAAAAATAGTTCTATCAGTGTAAAAGTTACATTCTAGTGTATCTGTATCCCGTGATAAAATAGTCTCAATATTCAGTTTTTCTCCAGCTTGTGATTTTATTAAATATTTTCCATGATGTTTATCTCGTCTGACAGAATGAGAACTCACACATGAAGATTTTTATACTAGCAGGGTGCTTAGGCCTAGTCACCAGTCTTTTAGGCTACCTGTTTTTCACAACAGCAATAGATACTTGATTCTCTCAAAAACCTGAGTGATATTCAGCTTTGATCAAAATGTGTTGCCAAGCTAGTGAGTGATTTTTTTTAAATGGAGGTGAAAGGCAGAGAAAGAAGCATATGTAAACCTAGTGCAGTCATGTGAGATTTATTGACTTCAGAAAATAGATTAACATTAAGAGTAAAGTTTTAGCTTTTGTGCATCCTGATGTGTTTAAAAGCTTAGCTGGTTTGTGCTAGTTCTTTGAAACATTCAGTAAGACCCTGCAGGCCTTTCAAAATGTAACTTGAAGCAAAATTTACATGCTCTTGAATTTTAGTATGAAGATAAAAACCTGCAAAGGTAATTTGAAAATCCACACAGGAGTTACAAACTTCACCCACCTTTTTGGCTGGTGAATTCTGTCTATTTGGAGTTCATTTATCTCCTATTCATTTATTTCCTTCCTCTGCAGGAAAGGAGCTAATGCTTTATCACCTCAGAAGAGGCTGTTGTTTTTGTGCTGGCATTTGCCTTCAAGAGGTCCCAGGGCTGGAGCCTCTTTCAGGAAAGCCACTGCCTGTCCCCTCCCCAGGGCTGAGCTCCTTCCAGCTTGTGTTCCATGGTTGGAGCACACAGATTCTTATTCCTGTGTTCAGGTGTGCTAGATCCTTCTAATTCTGTGACTGAATGTTTTGTTAAAGACCATATGGCCCTTAGAGGGATTTGGGAATTTTATGAGGTTTGCATAATGTCTACAGCACTTTGCCACTTTCAGAGATGAAATACTGCACAGCAGGGACCTTTGCATTGTGGCTGCTTCAGAGTATGAGCTGGAAGGAAGAAGAGGGATCTTAATGTGGGTGGGATGGCCTGTGGGATGCCAATCCTTGTTTTTACTGTGTCTCAGGATGTTGCATAAGAAAAGCCAGAACTGGCTCATCACTAATGAAAAAGGAATATAAAGCATGGCAGTAGCAGATATGTTTGCTATTGTCTGGAAGTAGAGTCCTTTGATGTGAAAGCAAGAAAACCACAAGCCCCATCTACCAGCCATTTCTGACAGCCCTCAGAAAATAGTGGGCATGAATTTATTTATATTTCTGACATTATAATCCCCAACTTTAAAATGTTTTCAGCTTGGCAGCCTTAGCAATGGGTCAGGAATCAGGCTTGTACTACTTTTCTCATTCATTATCCAGACTTTTATCTTGCCACACAATAGCTACACAATAATAACTAGCTTAATTTCCCTTAGGCTCCTAAAAATTTTGCTGTTAGGAAAGTGCAATTGCTGTATCTTCAGATCCTTTGTCGGTGACAGAATGTTTTTCCCTCAAAATGCAAAGAGAAGTACAACCATTAAAAAATGAGGAAAATAGAAATGTTTCACTTCTACTACTTGATGCAATATTTCATATCTTTCATGTTGACTTAGCTCAGCAAAATTCTTTATAGAATTTCTTTTCCAATGGGCGGACTTAAGACTGCATTTTCTATAAATTATTGTAAACTGCTCTGAAATGTTGCAACATAAGTTACAGTGAAGAGTTATTTTGGACTGACAAAGCCAAAACATAGAAAGTAGAGTAGAGAATGAGTTTCCCAGAAATGTCTTGCTGAGTGCCCAGGCTGTTTTTCCATTGGCTTGGAAATTTACCTTCTAATAAAGGGTTATCAGAGGTGGATATCCACGACACTGGGCTGCTTTTAGCTAAACCACAGCTGCAAATGGGGAACTATCCTCTGAATAAGTGGCAACAATTCTGAGCCACTGAATGATCTGGTTTGCTCATCTCTATACCCTTCATAGGAGTAAACAGTACAGAAATCTCTGCTGGTTTGGGGAAAAGGGTAGGTGACATGCACTACTCCTCCTCTGCACGTTTAATCAGCTCTTCTGACTAATTCCTTGAACCTTGCTGAAAAGGGGATTTGAATAATTATTTATTTTTGATTTATTTATTTCTGTCACAGCAGCAGATTGCAAATTACAGGGTCAAGGTACTTATCAAAATCTCTGAGTTTCTGTGCACTTGAAAGCCCAAGGACAAACCTACATGATTTCCATGGACTACAAACCTCTCTATTGTGTGCCACATTTACACTGTCAAGCTATTACCTGAAGTGTCTTGTAGCTATTCCACATTTAAACTTGACTTTGACCTTTTACTGTTTTCATTCCCATGACCTCTTTTCCCCTCTTGTCCAATTTGAAGGATATCATATCTGTCTGGCACCAAGTTGTGCCAGTACTCAGGAGCCTGAGTAAATGTTACAAAATAAGAGCAGCTAATTAAAAATCTGTAGTGTTGACATCTGTTTAATATATGCAGTACTTCCAGAATTTGATAGCAGACCACCTTACAGCAGCAAGGGTCTAAGTCAGGGTGTTTAAATAAAGTAATAATGAAGTATTAGGGATATGGATGTAAACTTGGAACAGTTCCAAATGGGGTAATAAAGTGTGCTAATTGGTTCTGAGAATTGGAATGCTGTAAAAGTCAAATTTTACCACAGTGACTATTATACAGTGGAATTAACTTGGCTACTCTTGAGGTTTAAAATATACCTAGCCATTAAGAGACAAAGTCACAAGATTATAGGGATTTGACTCAACTAACAGAGATTGACAAATCCGTTTTCATTTCTGAAGATTAAGATAACAAGAACATCCTAATTAACTTATTTAGGTAAAGGAGGGGTGTGTACAATGGTATTTGTTTCAAAAAATTAGTAGTACTGACAGGCTTGATTAGGTAATGTGCTGGAACACTACCTAAAACTTAAGTAATGATTTCAGTCACTTGAAATGTATGTAATTATTTGTTTTACCATTATTCAATCGAGTTGTAGAGCAACTTCAATTCATTAAATTCATTAAGTTAATAAGAAGTACAGAGATGATAGCTTTGACAGTGTTGAAATATCCAAAATATTTAAGCCTATAAAACACAAGCAAAATAATTTTATACCAAAGTGGTGATCTCAATGAAATGCATCACAAATGTGGTAGCTATTTAATATATTTCTCTAAATTTTAAACCAAAAGGAACTGCTAAGAGGTTTCTACTTCAGTGTCTGCTGTTACTGAGGCATTCCATTTTCTGTGGCAAAAACCTCTCAATCCTTTCAAAACATTTTCTCTACTAAAGTTTGAGGTTTTTCTAAAATATTGCTGGGGTCAATATGATATCTTATTGCAACTTAATGAAAATGTCACCATTTAGGTGATGTTTTCTGGATCTTAAAGGCAATGATTACTGGCATCTGAAAATGAACCAACAAGTGAGCAAGTCGTGGTTGTGGCAATCCAGTGCAGCAGTCCTTGCAGCTCCCATTCCTGCCTTCCCATCTTTTCTGACAGTGGGGATACAGACTCAGAAGGAAAATGCAAAATACCTTTTACTGGATAATTATACTTAAAGTGGTACTCTGGGAGAGGCACAAAGGGAGCATTTGGTTCCTCCCCTGTTATTCTCTGAGTCTATTCCAGTCTGAACTAATTCTTTAACCTGAATGCAGTGTTAGTAGTTTAAATAACCCAACTGTGTTCTGTCCAGTCTGTCCTGGTGGGCGTGTGTTGGAGCAGAAATTTGTCGGACTTTATAGGATCTGTTTCCTGCAGAGGCATCTGCTACTAATAACCAGCTTCTGAATATGAAGAACCTGTCAAATACAGAGAAAATACATCCTGAACAAGGATAAGGAGTAGGTGCAAGCAAGAAAATATTTTTCTTTAAATCTGTGAAGTCTCCATATCTGAAATAACACAATTTAGAAGAATAGAATTTAAAAGATGAGGCATAAAAGTTAAAAAGAGACAGACATTGTTTGCAGTTGTCTTCTTCACTTGTACTGAAGCAAATGAAAAGATAACTGCAATAGAAAATTGCCATTAATAATTCAATTGGAAACAGGTGCAACAGTATTTAAACTGCACAAAGATTATGTTAGTTTAGCATCAATCAACAGCTGTGGAGTAATTGCCCTTTAAAAATGAAGTTATGAAATTGTTGGCAACAATAGCAGTAACCCAAATCTATGACAGTGTTGCTAATTTGATACTTGGATCACCATCAGATGCTCAGATGATTAGGTTTTCCATTGATAACTGGATTTGTGGGGAGCTCTGTTGCTAACAAGTTATTGTAGAAATGATCAGGTAATAAAATATATTGATTTAGTCTGTTAAATTTAGAAAATACTTATCTTTTTAATGTACTCAACTGTCAACATAATATAATGTGAGAGGAAATCTTGAGCTTAAGCCATTTTTAAAAGAAAATATTTACATTTAAACATTGCAGAGCTGAATATAGGTATTGTATGAGAGATTTGCTTCATATCACATTTACTATAAAGCTTATATGATGGTTACATCAGTCTTAAGATGTGCCTGAGGAGGGCTCTTCTTGCTTTTTGCATGAATGAAAATTTGCACAAGGTTTGTTGTGTAAACCTGTTGGTTATTTTCAAACTTTTGACTAAATAACCCCTCTTTAGACTTATTTTTCAGCAGCTTTATTTCAGATAATTCTCCTGCAAATAAACAGTAGTTTGGAAGAAAAGGTTGGTGGGACTACATCTCTGTTGCAAAGAAGTGATGCCTTTTCTCTTCTTTCTGATCTCTTTTTGTTTCTATCCCCCACTTTTGTTTTCATTTTCCTCTCAGGCTACAGATAGGGTGCAGAATAGTGATGAGGCAAAATTCAGCATAAATCCAGACAGTCATTTGCAGATAACTGCTTTGGTCCCTAATCAGGCAAAGTGTGCCTATTTTCAGGAGATGAAATTGACTCTATTCCGTCCTCCACAGCTTCCATATGAGCCAATATCTGTTCTCTCTTTTTTTATTTTTTTTGTAAAGCACCTCTTGGTGTTAGATCCTCTTCCATCATGAGAGTATAGCATTTCTTGTTCCTAGGTCTTTTCTGTTTCAGATATTTAAGTTTATGAAAGTTTAAGGATTCAGGGCAGCTGCTACCACTGCAAATATCGTGCCTATACCTTGCACTTGCCTTCAACCAATATTTCACAAAGATAAAATAGTTCAGATTATGAAGAGGTATTAAGATGGAGATCTCTGCTCTTATCTGTTATGTACCACAAGCCAGTTTGGAGAAGCTGGTTGTAGCACCAAAGTGCTTGCATCAAGATAACTCCAGAAAGCATTTTTGATGTTGATGAGATTTTTTTGTCTAAATAATCTTGTTAGATCTATTATAAATGCCAGTTATTTTCTAAAACAAATCTTACTTATGTGCTGCAGAGTCTCCAGTGCTGTATGACAGTGGATTAATCACTTCACCTTAGCTTTAAATCAATTTTCCTTCTGAAATACTATTTTTGGTAGCCTTATGGAGAATAACTGGCACACACTTGAACAGGATTTGGCCAGAAGTGCATTAAAAATCCATTAGTGGCCATGTGTGCTGAAATAAGTAAGAAAACCCACTCAGTTATTTTCACTAGCCCCTCATGAAGAATTTCATGATCTGTAATGTCATGATGGGCTTCTGCCACTATCAGCCCTCATGTGTAACCCATTTGAGTGGGTCAGATTAATTTACACAGGGGCACTTTGTGTGCATGTGCTGTGGGATGTGTTGGTTTTGCTGTACACAAACAGCAGATCAGATGAGGATGTTGTACTTACCATTAGACCTTCTCATGTGGACAGGTATTTTTAATAATGGTGTTTTTTAAATACCATTAGCCTATTGCTCATAAGAACCCAACTCAGATAAAAATTAGTAATAAACAAAAAGGCTTCTGAAATATAACTTCTGCTAAGAGGGAATACAGCTTCCCCTGGGACACTGTCGTTGGAAACCACAAGGTTTGTCCCAGTTCCCAAGGTGTGCTCTGGCTGCACACAGTGCAGGATTGACACCATTCATTTTCCTGCTATTAATGAATTCTCTTCCTTTTTGATTACAGCATTCTAATAGTTGAAAACGCAGCCTGACTCAATACTGACCTGACTGATCTCACAGTAAGATAACTTGTTAGGAACTCAGCTGTGCTAATCTGGGAATTAAATTCTTTAGGCTACAAAACTACATTAGGACTGGACCTAATAGCATCATTCTTCTTCCCAGGCTTACAGCTGCTACATAGCAAGCAGGGATCTAGTTTGTGGAAGCAGCTGGAGAGGTTAAGGGGGAATCAGAAGAAACAAACAAACCACTTTTTTTCCCCCTTCATTTCTCAGACCCTACTGTAGAGAAAATACCTTGCCTAGTCTACTTCTCTACCTGCCTAGAGGCCTTTGCTGCCCCCTGATGTTTCCTTTACTTTTTTGTATGTATAAAATGAAGGTTGAAGATCTTTTTTCCCAATCTACTGGTCTTTTCTGTGCATTTCTACAGTGTCAAGGGCAGCAGAACTCCTGTCTCAGCTAAAGTCTGTGTGTGTTAATGTCATCTGTAAGCTTTAAATCAGCCTCTAAATGAATCACTACCTAGAAAAACCTCTCTGTCCTCTAATGCAGTTAAAAATAGGGATAATATGTTGATACATTTTCATAAATTTTTTTCCGCTTCAGGATGTATGTTTTCATGTAAGTACTGTGAGGCATTATAAAGTTACTCATTTCTGCCTAATTCCTGAATTCCACTCTAAAACCCCACCAAACAGACCCTCTTTCATAACATAATTCAGTCTGTCACCACAAAAACCCCCCAGAATTTGTAGTCTACTGCCCTTAATCTTTCCATGATAAACAGCAGGGCAGACACAATAACTGCAGTTGACAGATGCTTGGCTGTTAAGGTAGTTTGATGAAGTAAATAAAAATAGCAGTTTTTGCAGTCAAGGTCTCATTCTGCAGGCTTTGGGTGCTCTGCAGGTAATTACATCTCCCTGTCAGCAAGAGTGTGATGTGACCAAAGGCTTAATTTACAGAAGGGGTTTTGGGGGTTCCTCCAGAAGCTTTCAAGAATGAAGATGCAGGAAGAAAAAGCTGTCTTGCACAAAAATGGACAGTGAGTCTTTCCCATTTCCCTTTGGGTGGTTTGCAGAGCAGTCTGTAGAGATTGCTGCTGTGCAGCTGCTAGCACTGAGATGGGTGCATTTCTGAATGAGAGGTCACAAACAGCCGGAAGTTCATTTTCGTGGGCGTTCTAGTTGTATAGTTGATGGAAAAATAAAAAAAAAAAAACCCACCTGAATAGTGTTTACCATTACCTTAAAGTTTCAAGATGGAAAAATCCTACTTACTTACAGTTCTGATTTTCAAAGACTGTTTTTTGAGCAAATACACATGATATTCCTATGAAGGAAGCATAACTACAAATACCAATCTTTATTGTCTCCTATTCTGAGTAAATGCTCAAAGGATAAAACATCAAAAGTATAAAATATTTTATTTTATATTAAGTTATTATATTTTATATGAAAAACCATTTTTATGGGTACATCATAGTCGAATATATGTTAAATAATATGCATGATCATTAAATAGTTTATTAGGTTTTTCTTTTTATTTCTTAATTTTAATTTAATCCTATGGAATGAAAGAAGGAAATGTAAAAATTGGGACAAGAAGGAATTTTTTCTTTTCCTGCCCTTGTATGAAATTCTTTTCATCCTCTTACTCTGTGAGCACAGAAGGAAAAGAGAAATTGAACTTCAAACTACTTCCCTTTCTTTCTTGGCTGTATTTTTTTCCAGAACCTGTCATCTAAAGTGTTTCCTCAGGTCATCTTGACATCTTCATGTACGACAATTGTCTCTGCCCCTTACATCCAAAAGTATTTTCATTTTTGGACCCAGAAAACCTAACTCCTTACCCATTTTCTCAGAATCATTTTCTACTATCTGAGGCAAATGTTTCCATACTATTTGATCAGTATTCTTAGCAAACTTCATTAACCTTGCAATTACACTGGGAGCATGGAATTGTTGCTTGGTGGGGTTTTTTTTGTTTGTTTGGGGTTTTTGTTTGTTTGTTTTTATTTTTTTTAACTTCAAATTTGTTGGGATTCCGGTTTTATGATGTATCGTTATACATTGTTTTTTTTTTACCAAGACATACTGTGCAGTTTTACATGTAGCTCTTAATAGGCAATTAACAGTGGTAACTCATCAGTTGACTGAAGTGATTCATTCAGGAGTTAAAGACCATTGTGGTGTGTCCAACTCAAAGTCCTGCACTCTGTTCTGTTCTGCTCCTGTGCAGAGGGATGCAGCTGGACAGCAAGAGGTGAGGTTTTGTTAAGCTCACGTGATCATTCTGGCTTTATTGATACCATGGACACACTTATGGGGTCTCCTGTGGTGGACAGAAAAGATGACATTGAAATGCAGGTAAGAATCTGTAGAGACACTGTGACAGACATTGAGAAATTATAAGCTGCATTTAAGCTTTTCTTTTGAGCCAAAAGGCCTTAAAGTCTCCCAAACCCAGCCCCAGCCACGCTGAAGCTCTGAGCAGAGAATCACAGAATAGCCCAGGTTTGAACACACCCTGAAGGATCACCTGGTGCAGCATTTTGTGGAAAAGGACCCTAGGTGACATCATCTAATGTCAGTCCAGTTCTATCTTGGAAACTTCCAGTGAAGGGAATTCTACCGTGTACCTGAGAAGGTTGTTCCAGTCACTGGTTGCTCTCACTGTTAAAAAATTCTTTCTTATATCAAGGTGAAATATCTCATGGTGCATCTTGTACAGATTGTCCCTTGTTCTCTCCATGTGGCTCCCTGTGAGGAGAGACCTTCCTTTCATGCTGTAGCTGCCCTTGAAGCACTGGAAACTGTGATGTTGCTCCCACTTGAGCCTTCTGTTCTTCAGGATGAAATTATCTAAGTCCTTGAAGCACAGGTTTCTCAGCCCTTTGGGAAGCTTTGTGACCCTCCTCTGGACCCTCTATCCAATCTTCTTTAATTGGAGAGAGCAGAAAAAGATTAAGTAGTCCAGACAGATAAAACCTGGCCAGTGCTGAGCAGTGGAATCAACTGGCTTTATTCCTGTTGATGACTTGCTGAGGTAGATTGTGTTGTTGGAATGTTTCTGTGGTGAGATGTGAGTGATAAATATGCTTATAATTACCTGTTATGGGAAAAAAACTTTATAACCTTTGTTCCCATTGTGAGTCTATCTAACCTGGCTTCCAAAACCGGGGCTATTTTCAGCTATGAAATACATATTCTGCACTATAACTGGGTCATACATGCGTGTGAGAAGGAAATGATGTGGTAAGAATAAAAATAAATTTATAGCACCTGGATTGTGTAGTGACTGCTGCTCCATAAATATCTTCAACAAAAATTAACATATTCCAGGTGTAAGTGGCAATATAACTAAGAAGGAAGGGAGGTGACCAAAAATAAAGTGGAGGAGCCTGTCTAATAAGAAAATACTGAAGAAACTAAAAACTGCATGGCTTCACAGTCCCACATCCCAGCACAGTTAGAAAAATAAGTAAAATTAGAGAGAAGTTATCACAATGGTCAACATTAATCTTTGTTAAAAGACCCATTTCTAGTGCCATGGAATGGTTTTGTATTCCAGCAGCACCTGGGCAATCAGCAGCATTCTTGATAAATCAGATCAGGCTACTGGGTCAGTCTCCACTGTGATGAAGCCTTTGCACCTGAAGAAGCAAATGTCTCAAACTTTATTTTTTTACAGTCATACTTTGTTGCTGAACCAAGCATTGACTTTGGAGTTATTTGAGTGGGATTGTCAGAATTCTCTCCAGATTTCCCTCAGAAGAATGTGGAACAGCATAAGGTGCAAGCAATGGATTTCTGATACATAAGGATATTTTTATAAGCTTATAAGCAAAATTGCCCTAAAAGTAGTTGTCTGGGCTCTGGGCTTTTACCAGCTATGACTTTGTTAATGTTTAGCACAAATAGAGAAAAGGTAAAGAGAGAAGATGAGAGCCACAAAAAATAGGATTTTTTAGTTGAGAAAAAGAAAATAAAATCATTCTCAGAACTCAGTTTAGAAATAAAATTTGGGGATGTGTTGCACCATCATTTTTAGATTCTAAACTTTGCCACCATATAGAATTGATTAGCAAGATGTATGATTAAATTTATGTTGCACTATTGCTGTGTACTTTGGGTAGTATCACATCATCAGGTTTTCTTTCAACACGCATGCAAAAAGAACATTTAAGTGAATCCTCTGTGGTTTAGGTTTTAGGTAATTTTTTTCAGTGCAGAGAGTAGTAATTTATAAGTCCAAGATGATACATGCTTCTTTATGAGAGTTGGTGTTTTTTCTTTCATTGGGATTTTTTCTTTCCCTTTTTTCCCTTAAAGAGGAGAGGTCACATTTGGGGCTGACTCATTTGATGTTGATATTATTATGAATGCTGCTGCATTGTGTTGGACACCACATCAGTGGCCTGTTTAATACCTCTGTGTATACACATGTGGGCTGCTTTTCTAGTAGATATTGCTTTTGTATTGGATAGCTAAAAACCTTTTTGTAAAGTTTATTTTCCCTTTGTTTTCAGATACACCTACTACACTAAGTAGCACATAGAGCTCATTTGCTGTTTATAAATTTGCCTGATTGATATATTCAATACTGTTTAGCAAGTCAGTGAGCAGATATCTTTTTTTTCTTTATTTCTCCTCAAAACAAATACTTCACTGACAGAAGCTTAGTAATTGATCTGAAATTGGATGGACAGAATCATCCATACTCAAACACTGCCTCTTTAGTTCCTGTCAGCTTCTGGTCTTTGTTTAATCAATATATTCAGCAGTAATGCAAGATGAAGTGGCCAGGTCTGCAATGGCCAGTCTACAACAATTCCATATATGGCATTTGTAAAATTGAGAATTGATTTTGCCTCACTGTGGAATGCTTAAAATAAATTAATTAAAAGCTTGATCTGCATTGTGGAAAATTCTGATTTAGATACTCTTGCCCAGATTGTAGTGACAAAGTAAAACATAGCAGGGACAGCTTTGACTTTAGGGAATGCTCAAGATGGTGATGAGAAGGGTTATTTTTGTAATCTTTGATTTTGCAGTCAGTTTCATATGGCTGAAAATATCCTGCTGGATGCAACAATGATTTTTAATTTTGGACATCAGGAGTAGTAATGCATGTTTGAAAAGTGTATTGCTTTGTGGCTTTTGGTCCAGACATACAAGTGAGAAGAGAGTTACAGAATGACAGGAATCTTCTATGACTGTCCTCTTTGTGAAATCAATTTATTTTTTTACAAAGTTGCATTGCATGTAGATAGCTCAAATAGCAGAAGTTTTTGCATTTTTTTAAATTACAAGTTGTCTGTAATAAGCTTCTGTTTGCTGCCTACTTTTCCATTCTCTGATGCATGATTTTTCATCAAATACGTGGTAAAATGTTTAAGTGTAACTCAGAAGAATAACTTTCCTCATTAACTTATAATTATGGTTTTCACATATTTCAAATATTTGTTCAGTAAATATGTCCTTCAAAAAATAGAAAAAACAACTTCTCCCAAAGTATCTTGCAGCACTGTGCTCAGGCTGAGAACATTAAAAATATTTGTTCAGAGTGCAGGGCCCAGTTAAGCTGTACCATCTCCTAAAGTCAGGAATTAGCATATGTAATTTCAGTTAAGCCATATGAAGAAGGTGTTAACATAACAAAATTGAAAAGCATGACATGATCTAGAAGTTGGGGGTTTGGGTGTTTGCTTTGTGTTTTGCTTTTTGTTTTCAGGTGGTGGTGGTGACTTTTCCCTTCAGTTTGTGGTGCTGCAGTTTTTTCCTTCTCCCCTCCCCCCCCTTTTTCTTTTTCCTTTTTCTTTTTTCAAGTGAACAACTAAAGGTCACTGTAGCAATAAATTTTGTTTCTATGGAACAATTTAAACAGCTAACTCCTTACTTCTCTCCTTTCATTCTGTGCATTCCAGTTACTCCTACACTGCTGCAGCACAGCCAGGAGTCAAACAAAAAGGTCACTGCCTGGGTTACTGGTGTTTTGGTCCACCATCCAGTCAGCCTGCCTGCTGCATTACATTGTCAGAGTTAGCCCTTCTATTGACAAGCCTATTGATTTCCTGATTAATGTACCTCTGCTTTATTGGCATTTACTGCAGGAGACATAATTTTAATGTTTGGATGATCAATAGGCCCATCAACACCAAGAATTCCTACTGTTAGCTTGCACAGCTCTAACTATGGGGAGTTGTATATTTCTTGATAAATACTACAGGGAAGCTGTAAACATTAGAAAAGCAAAGAAAATTGATGTTCTCTGTGGATTCCTATTGTATTTCAGCCCTAGGAGAGAATGCAAAAACTTTCAAGTAATTCTCTGTAGGAAAGGCAACCAACAGGTACTTGAACTCTGGGCTGGAATATAAATGTTTGGGAAGTAATTACTTTCAGAATTTCTATTGTGTAATCACTTTATCTCAGATGTGTAAATACCCATAAGAGAAATTATGGCTTTTATTCAGTTTTAGATTAACAAATTACATTTTAAATGCCCTGAGTTAACTTCATTATAGGAAGGGAGTTCTGTGGCTGTCATACACGCTTCTAAACTTGTACATCTCCAAAAATTACACAAGGTACCTTAAGGCATCTACTTAAAATGTAGCAGTTTTTGTCTTGGAATTGTAACAGACTTCACAATCTTGTTACAGTTTCTTTTCTTCCTTTTGCTTTCTCACCTGCCCTGTTTTGGGCTTTTCAAACCTTCACAGAATGAAGAGACTGATTTTTTTTTTTTTTCTACTCAGATAAAGTAGTAAACTTAAATGGTTATTTTTTTTAAGCTTTGAAATTAGCTAATGAGAATATGACACTAAATGGTGCCATTTACCAGAAACTTTACCTAAATATCTTTCAGATTAGATTCCTTCATTTCATTAAAGTTTTCATTTCCCAGTGCCTGGCAGGCTTCCTGTGTGATCTAAAGGGGATGTTTCAATGGCTTTTCTCAGTATCTGAGAAAGTGCTTGTATTTGAATATTCTCCCAAGGAGCACAACTTTGTGTGAATGCCCTGGTTAAATCAGGACTGGTTTAGCTTTACAGATGGGGAGGTGATGGCTATTTATCAGGTAATTTATGCATTATCTTAAAACTGGTTCTTTCATTCAAAGATCAGGACAAAGGCTCTGTATCTTGAGAGACAGAGCACCCACCATTAAATGTTAATTAAGAAAACAGAAGGATGAAGGGAAAGCTATTGGAAAATTCCCATCTCCCAAAAAGCAGGAACTCTCCCCTTAATTTCTTGCCTATAAGGACTAAAGTAGTTCCAAAAACATCCAGCAGTTTCCAAGCACACAATCTAAGTGTTCTGATCTTTTGGTATAAATTTCAGATGCTGGAGTGTTTATCACTCACTTCTAGCATTGACATATCCCAGTGGATGAAATTCTAAAGCAAAAAGAATCTTCCTGTGATGATTAAATCCACTAAAATTAGAGCTATGAAGATCACTGAGGAAGGTGCTAGTGACATGCACCTAAATCCTCTGGTATATGGAACTGAAAAGAAATGAGGTCAGTAATGAAGGTTTAGTTAGGCATTAGTTTCCCATATTTGTCCACGGAACTATCTTCAAATATGCCTGTATTCCTGAAATAATTCACCAACCTAATGTTGTAGAGATTTAGAAATCTCTGTCTCTGAAAGTTCAGAGCAGCAGTGAATATTTGACTGAAACAAGCATAAAATATTATAAATAGGTGCTACTCCTCATATCTATCTCTGTGTTTGATTTTACTAGAATCTTAATTATTGCTCTTGCAGCTAGCCAGCTAGTTTGAGTCATAGCTTTCAAGTGATTGTTTTAACTCTTGGACTCTTTAAAGCCACAGGGTTCCCTGAGGGGATGCTGATGCTGCCTTTTATGTCAGAGACTCTGGGTCCCAGCTTGTGTTTCTATTCCCTCCTTTGTTGAGTAGAGACTTGCTGTTCTGAGATTTTACTGATTTGTTTTGAACACTGTGGGACTCTCAATTCTTCCTGAGGGTCTGTCAGAGAAAGGCTCCTGCCTTTCTCCTGGGCTGGGCTGGGGCAGAGGGCTTGGCAGTGAAGGAGGGCTGTGTAGGTGCTGTGTTCACCCTGACTCCAGTGCAGGCTGGGCTCTGCAGCTTCACTGGAGAGTGTGACCATTTAGGCTTTAAACCAAAGGACTGTAACACTTATATGCTTACTTTGATTAGATATTTGGTTCTAATTTTGTGTTCCCTCTATAAAAACTGTGTGTGAGTGTATAAACGTTCATTACCTAAGGAAGTGTGTGAGTCTTTCTACATCCACGTTTTTGTTAAGGACTTTAATATATAAATCTTTACCTGAAACAGTAGAATGATTGAGTTCAGGTTTCAGGAAGTAATGACCTTTTTTAGCCTTAGGCATCTTATTTAACTTCCCTGTGATTCATATCATTTTGTGTTACATAAAGATAATTTTAACTCCATTTGACCCTGAAACAAAAATCTTGGGTAAGTACTAAATTAATATACAGATTATTTTTCACCACTTCACTTTACCCCTTTTGTGTGATATCACTTTAACACAGGTACC
Source organism: Geospiza fortis (assembly GCF_000277835.1). Lineage (NCBI taxonomy): Eukaryota > Metazoa > Chordata > Aves > Passeriformes > Thraupidae > Geospiza > Geospiza fortis. The sequence continues at coordinate 15,825 of NW_005054357.1, read as the reverse complement.
AATCAGAAAGATTTAATAGAAGAAACAAATTGCCTTTATTTCATAAAGGAGAATATACTCCCTTACAAACAGTTCCAGCAAAATTCAGGAAAAATTATACTTAAGTTTCATTTTCAGGATTGGTAATTTATCCATCTTTTAGCCTCAGGGTTCTCCACAATTCAGCTTTCACTTTTTTCTCTTTTTTAAGCAATCACTATAGCAACCCAGTGTTATCTGATGAGCAGTGCACACAGAGGGCAGATAGCCATACCTGCAGCATAAGATTAAGAACAAAAAAAGAGAGCCAGGTAGACCAGTGAGGTGCTATATTAGCCTGTCACACAGAGGATCTGAGCCCAAGCTGCACTTTTGAAGTTTGTTAGCAGGGACAAATTTTTTGAGATGTCATCCCCCTTAGTAGAAATTTGAGCTTGACTGGTGGTTTCTCCTCCAGAGTGGTCTCTGGCTGAAATAGCAATGGTAGCTGGTGGATTCTATCAGTGCATAAGAGCTCTATGAAAAATTGACCAGCTTTTAAACATTTTTATTTACTTTTATTTGTAAGCACTGCACTGGCCCAGGTATTGTAGGGGTAAAACTCTGCATTCCTGATTCCCTTAAGTTGTGTTTACCCAAGGAAAGGTGTATGGGGACAATATGAAATGAAGAAAGGTAGGCTTTAGAAAAATTTTAGGTAAAGACCTGGATTTGAACTTTATTCATAAACTCCAGGGGATCTGACAGATTGTGTCAACCTTTGAAACCTGCAGAATCACAATATGTGAATTCCAATGAGTCAGTTCTTCAATCATTATTCTTGTTGATTAGTTCTTAAGTAATATTAATCATGGCAAAGGATTGCATTGGAAGGGAGTAGCATCTAAGGGGCAAAGCAGTGCTGTGCATCTCAGCCCCAGATCTGCAGAGTTAATGAGCCAGCAACAGGCTGCTCTGTGGATAGATCACTTAAAGAAAAGGCGCACCCAAATTCACCCACTGGGTACTCCTGTGGTTCTGTCTCTGTTCAGGAGGAATGCATTGTTTTAACTGCAGGCTTTCTTCCCCTCTTCCTCCTCCTGCTGGACAATAGAGGACTTTGTATCCCTGAACATCTCAGGTTTGTTCTTACAACTCTGTGCTGATCAGCCCACTTTCTTTCCTCTGTGGCTGTGCCAGTGAGAGCAGCACTAGGAGCAGGGAGATGTCAGTGCTCAGCTACTCTACATTTTCCCTTCAATACACCGTTCTTCGTAGTCAAGCATCCTAGTTTCATCTGTTATATTAGTTGCAAAAGAAATACCTTCTATAAAGAAAAAAACTTCTACATAAAGTGTGAAAAGAAGAATTTTAATGTGCTTCATGTGCTGTTCTAGACCAATAAGGACCCCTGTGTCTCCGTGGTGCTAATTCTCTGTGCCACTGGAGAAGTGAAAAGAGCACATTTTCATTTGTTGCTGTGAAAGAGGGGATATGTTTTAAACAGTGCTTTTCAAGAAATGCCTTTGACTTGCTTTGATCATGGGTGCCAGAGCTCTGCCTGTACACGTGCCTCCATTGCAAAGAGAGGTTAATTGCACCACATTCTGCACCTTCTGAATAGACATTATTTTGCATCAATTGGTATGCTGGTATTTTTGCCAAGGGAGGTCACTGTATTCTTCAGCTCAGCAGTTGTCAATTTGCTCTTTTTAGCCTCACTCCAGACTCTACATGAAGAAGGGAACTCAGTGAAATTCTTTCACAGTTTTCTGGAGGGGCAAGGCATACACTGCCTGCATTGGATCTCATTAGCAGGGCAATGTCCAATTTGGGTATTTATGGTCCATGAGGTGGGTGTGTGAGTCCAAGTTAGGCCATCCAGAGGATCTGGAGAAGCTCTGCTCCTCTGAAGGTGTGAGCTTTGCCAGGTGCTCTCCCCAGCACACGAAGGTGGTGGCTCTCACTGCAGGTGTCCAGCATTGGGTGGTTGGCACGTGGATCAGGAAAAGACAGCAGGCGTCTCGCTGGGATTGTTTTAGCTGTACCAGTGTGGAAGAGGAGACTGACAGGCAGTGTGACAGGGAGACAGTGAAGAGAGAATTGAAAGGTTTGTTATTGACAAGTTAACCACTGATTTTCTTCTTACCTTGAGCCTTAGCACTGTGCTCTCCTGCCGTGTATCTGAGCTCTCAGGACTCGTGATTTACTCAAATCCTGAGCTTTGTTTCCCAGTTTTGTCCTGCAAACCTGTAAGGAGAGAGGTTATGTTACTCTAGTGGAATTTCTCATCCCTGAGCTCTTGTGATAAAAGTTGCAGAGTGAGAAGCAACTGTAGAACACCACTTGCAGGGTGGGGGAGTAAGGATTGTCTTGGCTGTAGAAGGAAAAATGTAGTTCTTTACCCAAAAAAACCTACTTTTTCCCTGTACTTCAGAGAAGGAGGCAAATGTCATGGTGAAGAGGATAAAATTCAGGTAAGAGGTATGCTATATCAGCTGGTGTTTTGCAGGGAGATAGATACTCCTTTGACTAAATTTATCAGTTTGCAGTAATATGGAGAAGCTTTGTTCAGAACTCTTGGCTGTTAGTGGTTTATACTATACAGAGCTGAAGAGGAAAGTCTCAAGCTAGGTCTGTAGTGAGCAGAACATTAAGCTAAAAATTTGGCAATGACATTGTAGGTAAGATCTTTATCTTTAAAACCTTTATAACCTAACATAGAAAAGAATCAAAATATACCCAAGCATTTAGGTCATGAGTTTACAGACCTCCACCCCTCACCCTGCAGCAAAATCTGTACACTGCAACGCCCATCTTACCAGTAAAAAGAAATTTCATTTTCAAGCCTAGGCAACTGAGTAAGACTTAATGTTTCTCTGACACTTCTTGATCCCAAGCATAGGGGGAATTTGAACTGCTGAGAGTGGCCTGATGTATATGAAAGGAGCTTTATTCTTCTCCATATAAAACCAACAAAACAAGCTTCTCAGTCTCTGCTTTCAACAGAATTACCTTATGCTTTTAATTGATCATAAATCAATATCAATTTAGCAGAGATCTAAGAATCTATGACTTGAGCAGTAGGTATCTGATGTGAACAGTAGGTATTTTATGAACAGCCTTTTAAGGCTAGGTGCTCAAAGATCAGACATTTTAAAACAGAATGCAACAAGCTATAAATGCATTTTTGGAAGGTGGAGAGAGAAAAGGGTGCTGGTTCAGTGGTGGGGTCAGTTTAGATTGCTTTTTCTCCTGAACTTTGGTCCTCAATTTTTTACCACTGCAACTGAAATTTCTGTGGAAACCTATAACGCTAAACAACATTGAAACTTTCAAGCATGATTTAGTGTTACTAAGGTAACCAATTGTAATTAATTTTAAGCACCAGCTGGCTTGTGATGAGCATGAAACCTGACAAAGGCTCTCAGAAGGACTGCTTCTCATTTTCTTAGCCACAGGAATAAGACTATGAGAACTTTATTTAAATAAAGCATCTGCAGTAACAAATCAAGGCACAGCTTTGATATTTGTTAGTTAAAAGAGACCAACCCCCACCTGGCTACACCCTCCTCCCAGGTGGTTGTGGGGAGTGATGAGCTCTGCCCTGAGCCTCCTTTTCTTGGCTAAACACCCCCAGCTCCCTCAGCTGCTCCTGGTCAGACCTGTGCTCCAGACCCTTCCCCAGCTCTGCTGCCCTTCCCTGGACTCACTCCAGCCCCTCAGTGTCTGCCCTGCAGTGAGGAGCCCAGAACTGGACACTGCACTCACTGTAGCCTCACCATGCTAATGGACCAGGGAGGCTGGTTAATAAAACATGATCCTATAGGATCACATTTTCGATTGTTTCTGTTCGTCCCATAACACTAGAATTGCTTACTTTCACAGCTACTTTTTTCTTGAATCAATGCTATGATTATTGTATAATTCCTGGACTCCATAATTTAATTAACATTTGGGACAATGATAATTAGAAATACGAAAAAGTTCTCTTTGAAATGGTAAAGCATAAAAAGAATGAGGACAGGTTTCATAGTCTTTGTGTCCAATTAAAAACACAGAAGAAAGCAGAATACCCAAATATTTAGAAACTGAGCTAAGTTACTGATGTGGCTTGATCATTTGGCTTTCTGTGTCAGCATGGGTCTGGAGAGCTTGAGTTATTCTATGTGATGGGGTAATAGAACATCAAAGCAATCACAAGTGGAGTGCTTTTTCCCTCATTTTTAAAAGGGAAGGTATTCAAAGCCAAAAAATTGCCCATACTTTATGTGAAAATAAATATCCTATCTTAAATTAAGACGTTATTAAACTCAAGGAAGTAAAATTGCTCAATTTTTCATTTGGTTTTGATGCTGATCTCCTTAATCACAACTGAAATCTTAAGATTAGTGAAAGCTAAAACATTACTTCTGCTCAAAAGGAATGTCTTTGAAAAAGAATTTAATTTCCCAATCCTACAAATCCAAGCAGTACTCTATTGGGTGTACATATATCCAAGTCAAAATGTGGAGTTTCAAGTAACTCAGAGGGACTCAGCATGGTTACTACCACAGCCCTGTGCAAGACTTGTTATACTCTGTTTGGATGACCCTGAATCTAACCTTGGTTATGTTGGAATACAACCACAGGAAGCTAATGAATGATTATAAGACTGTGGATACAGTGAAATTACAACTGAATCCTTCCATAATAACTGAGATAAAAATCTGCCCTGGTTATTGTTTCACTTGGCACAATGTGTCCCTTATGAGCCACATTTAATTTTGCTGGTAGGATTTTGGTTGTGAAGTTTACTTTGCACAAAATGGTGACTTTTTTGGAGTTGAGGCAATTGGAAATTCTCCTTCCATAGGCAAGTTGACAGCCAGAACTATATATGGTCCTAGATGCAGGACCAGAGGCAGCTGCTGCAGAGCATCCCCTAGGTGAGTGCTGTGGCCATGCAGTGGCTCTGCTCCGGGCCAGAATGGCATGTCTCAGGCAGAGTGTGGATGGTGGCAGTTCTGCACAGGCCCTCCTTTATCTGCTCTCTCTGGCCACTTTCATGTCTGGCTGCATTCAAACTTCAAGGGAGGCATTTTACTGAGATATTTTCTTCCTTCTTTTGCGTATTTCTTCTCACTATTGTGAGAAGGGGAGGCACCCTATTTAAAATATTTTATCCTCATTGCCTTGAAGTGAGGGGGAAACATAATATTTTTATCTCTATCTCTGTTATCCTTTGTTGTTGGTAGCCTTTCAGAGTAGCAGTCTGGAACTGATACAATTCTTAAGGGCTTTACTGCTCTCAGAGTTCTGAATGGCAATAATAAAACAGCCCCATGTTACTAGATTGATTCTGCTCTTGTATTGAAATGTAGAAGCACTATCAGAAGCACTAGTTATTAATCTGCACTATTAGAGATCCTTCTCCCAACCTGTATTGTGAACAGTATTGAGGGTTTTAAACCCTTGAATTTGGGGAAGTTTCTGTTGGTGCAGGTCAGCAGAATGAGTCCACCCTGTGTCATGACAACCCATAATTCAGAAACAGTGTGCAGTAGAAAGAAAATGTGCAGGTTATTTTTTTGTTTGCTTAATTTTACGTGTAAGATTTTTGGTTAGTTGTTTGCAGTAGCTTTTTGTTTTGTTGTCCAGCTACAAACCAAGCTTGCTTTCAAAGCATGCTTCTAAATCTAAGTATTTAATGTCTGTTAGCTAATTATGCTTTTAGAACATGAAAACTTTTAAAGTCATATATTTATTGTGAAAATTATTCTTTTCATCAATAGTTGATTTGTCTTATAACTAATTCCTTCTGTAACTCTCATGCTACATTTTTGCCCTGAATTTAGAGAAATAACTGTTCTATGCAAATAAAATTGTGTATGTATGAGCAGATAGCTGTTCCCAGAATACTGGTGGACTCTGGTTTGCCCTTAATATCAAGTAGCTCTTATGGCAAAAGTATCTTTTTCCTGACTTTTGTGAAATGTGTGTTAATTTTCCTTGCTTTTTCTCTAAATATTGAAGGAGAATGTAGAAATGTAATCAAGTGGAACTCCACTTAAAGCTTTTAACTGGTTTGTCCACAATTATAAACTGACATGGGATAAATCAGAGTTGAATATCTTTTTTTGAAGTCAAGTGATTATGCACTCATTGTAAAACTGGCTTTTGATCCCCATGAGCAAAATGCGCACCTCTGATTTGACAATGAAATGAAGTCAGTATATGATATATATTGTATTTCTGTAGGAATTATTTATAAAGGCAGAAGGATATTTAATTATTTTCTGTGCTAGCTTGTGTGAAACTTGTGTTTGAGACTCGATGTGATAGCTAAACAAAGACTTGAGAAACTTCTGAAAACTTTGAAGGATAACATTTGAGGGCTGGGAGCATTTGTAGCCTCGGGCTATGCCATGAAACAGCCACTGCATTAGTCTGCCTCAAAATCCACAGCAGAGTTTTAAAGAATTGTTATGGGAGTATTCAGGGGAGTAGGGGGGAATGCTTAGAAGTGCTTGACTTCTGGTATTTCTGCATACATATAGGATAAAAGGCATTTGATCATTACCATATCTAAACTGGTTTCGTTTTCCTTTTACAAAATCTCTTTGGATTTTTATAAAAGAAATAGGAATGAAAAGACAGAGACCAGGATGGTGGGTGAAAAGAACACTTCCATTTTAGTACTAGAACATTTTAACACTAGGACTTAAAAACAGTTTAGGAATGATTTTAAAGTTCAGGAATGTGTCCATATGTTGTAAGAGTCTCTAATAGGTTACTCACAAGTTTCACGACACATACATGTTAAAATCACACACAGGTAAATCAGAATATTAAGTTTTGTTATCCAGATTTTATTTCCGTCTCATCCATCCATTCCGCTGAGTTGCATTTTCTCCATATTTGTGTCTGTTCAGTTTTAAACTGAATCTTGGAAACACAGGCTCTGTCACCCATGAGGCTTACTCAGAATGATTATTTCTTAATAGCCCTCACATTGAAGTTGTTTACTGCCAGCAGTTGAAATTAAGGGTAGTGCATCAGCCCAAGAGGAACAAAATTTCCAAATTAGAGGCTCAGCACTTTTCATTTCACAGGTAGCCTTTACATCAAGTGTTCTCAGAAAGCCAATAGAAGGCATTTTAGCAATTTAGGTCTTGGTAAATGATTTTAAGTTATTTGTTTATTAAATCAGTTTAGTTGTGAAATGCTGCTTAAAATCAGGTAGGATTGTGATGTGGATCTGGAATAAGAGCACGAATGTGAAAAAATGCTGTGCAAAGCTGCCCAATTGGTTTTTTTGCTTCCCTTGGCTCTGCCCTACAGTGTCACTGCAGCATCTGAAACAGGAGGTCTGTGCTTCTGTACAGAAAGTTCCATATTTCAGAGCAAGTTATACACTTAATGAATGATTTCTTAGGTTGTACCTAATGTTGGATGTTTTTTCCAGCTGAAAGTTAAGCTCTCCAAATGAGACAGTATTTTTTTTTTTTTTGAATGGAGAACAATGCTCTTTGCAAGGTTTGCTTGCATAGGCTGACAGAGACACAGGGACAGATTTCGCTTTGCAGACCAATGAATTTCCTGTTTCTGTGCTATGGACAGCATGACTGCTTTACAAAGTGTTCCCAGTGAAAGCCTGGGCCTTAGTGAGGGAAGTGATAGTATGGAAACAACCCTCAGAGAGCCAGGCTGATTCCAGGCCTCGGGGTCTGGTGTGATGAAGGAACATTTCTTACAGCAGAGCTCCCCTGCAAGTGTTCCTATTGCATTTGGGGCAGAGGTGGCAGCTTCACATGCAGTGTCATTCCTGCCTGTATGGACTTCCTGGGAAAAGCTCTTGTTGGCTTGGAGATCTTTGTGGTTGCCTTATTTCACTGTGGCTTGGAGTTTGGTGATAGTGACAGAAGTGGATCTGCCTGTAATGTTTTTATAAATTCTGATGGAAAGTTTTTTATTGTAGAAAGCTCCAAGGTCTGTATTTGTCACAGAATCAGGGGAGGGCAATTTAACAGTGACATATGCATGTGTATATGGACCCTGTTGAGGGGGATGAGCTTCAGGGTGAGTGGGTGCAGTGTGTGTGTGGCATTTAAAATGTTGTCTAATAGTACATGCATAAATGCAGAGTGGAATGGTCTGGGAGAAGGAGAGCTATGAGCACGGAGGACAGAGGAACTGAAAACAGCAGTAGAAGAGGAGGCTAAGAGTTAAATAAAGAAATAGTGACAGGAAACAGGCATGGGAGAACAGAAAATTTCTTTTGAGCATCTATTTTTCCCTGAAATAATCAGGTGATGTATCCATTAAAAACACATTCAGTTATACTCCTGGGATTATTGCTGAGTGCTAATATCTATGCATGATGTTGCTAATCTATCTCTAACATCTTCCTTTTTGTAGAGCAAGAACTGTAATTCATTCAGTAAGTCATTGTTTTACTGTATTTATTTGACACTTTGGAATATACTAGAGATAATGGATTGTGAATAAGGAAGGCTCAATATGTTACAGACTGTGAAATTTTAGTTCAGCAACTCTCATCAGGAAAAGTTTTATTTTGTATTTCCCATGACTTTTTCTTGCCATAGATAGAGTCTAAAAGATGTCTACAAGTAGTCTCAAAATAATGAGGAACTGATAAGGCTGAAAATATGCAGCCAATTCAAAGGGTTTGTGTCTGAACAATGTGTTTTCCTTATGTGTCATGACAAGCTTTTTCCCTGAGGTTACTGTTATGGACAGAAAGATTGACCTCTACTGCAGAAGGCAGGTTTTAAATGTAAATCAGCTACATCTGCTGCTTTCTGATTTCTAGGTGTAAAAAAAGGTTACCCATCTTTCATAAAATGATGTACGTTGTTGGAGGTGAGGTTCCTTCCAAACTGGAGAGAACTTTTAATGTCAAGTTTTGTTCCTAATACTGCAAATTCCATGTCCTATAATTCCTTTCATTAATTTAGTGAGCTTTATGTTTAAAGCAGTCAGGAAAATGTGAAGAACACCATTGGTCTAATGGTTTGGATTTTTCTCGTTTTTAATCTACATTTCTTCACAGCAAGGCATTGCCTGTTTTTGGGGGTTGGCTTTGTTCTAGTTTTTGTTTTGTTAACCTTATCCTTTAGCCTCAAAGTAGTTCTTCAGAGCTTTGGCTCTACTTGTTACAATGCTATTGTTCAGATATTTAGATTTAACACAAACCAACCAACCCAAAACCCCCTTTACCTTCAGCTCAGTGATTTCCTGTTCAATCTGAGGATATCATTCTGTATCAATTCTAGTTTAAATAGCTCTTTCTTGAAGACAGTTGACGAGTGCATTATGCATTGATCCAGAGAATGTCTTGTACAATTCTATTCTTTTTCTTCCTTGGTGTGTCCTAAGGTCACAATATAATCTCTTGAGTCTGTATCACAGCTTTATGATCATCTTTCCTTTCCTTCCCTTCATGTGCTTTCTTCAGGTGCTTTCTGGGCCTCAATTCCAAGTTAGCTAAGAAAATTACTTTCTTTTTATGCAATTGAATTTTGATGCTTCTCCTACTGCAGTTCTCAAAATTTCCATTTCTCTGATAACTTAAAGATGAAGTTAACTTAAAGATAATGTTACTTTTTCACACCTATTTGTGTCCATGCTATTGCTAAGAATACTAAATGAAATACTTAATGAGAATAACCACGGGGAAATTTGAAATTACCTGTTTCTGACCAGATGTGTTCCCTTTCACTGCTGTCATTTCCCTTCCCTTCAACTCCTTAATTCATTGCATGTTTTAAATTCAGCTGCTAATCCTGGCTTCCTGACTTGAATGCAAGCTCTAATGTGACACCATCTGTAATGCATTCCTGGAATCCTGTTAGATAAGATTTTTTTTGTACCTCACTTGTGTTGTATTGAAAATCTATTGAAGAAAAGCTGTCAGGTTAGTCTAGTGTGATCCATAGCTGGCAAAATCACATTGAGCTACATCTTGTTTTCCAGGTTCACCTAAGTCTTTAATTAGAGTGTTGCATGCTCTTGAAGACAATCTGTTGCACAGTGAAAAGGTGGGTTTTTTTGTTTTTGTTTTTTTGGGGTTTTTTTTTTTTTGGAGGATAGTGGTTATGTTTATGTTTGAGTGTGTACTTTCAAAGGGACAGTAGAATTAGTGAAAATTAGCTCCAGGGATAAAGGCATTGCCAACTGCAAGGCTCCCGAGTGTCAAAATTAATTTGCGTTGAAAATTAGATTTTTCTAATAACAATGCTAAGCCACTTAAGTATATCTAAATAAACCTGAGATTTACTCATATTAAATACTGCTGGACAAAGATTTTTTTTTTTCTGTGTGCATTACTACTGACTCAAATGAAATTCAACAGATATAACTGAAAAGGCAGAATTTCATCTATTTAAGTTTCATGTGAGCCTTACGATACTACAGGGAGAGCCCTTCTGGAGAATTTAAAATTTTGCCAAAGGTCAAGGAGCTTTTTTGCATCCCTGGATCACTTTCACTTGATGTAGAGAAAGTTGTCATAGTAACACTAAGAAAACCTAGAAGTCACACTTTTTTTGAGAAATCCTTGCAGTTGAAAGTAATGTTCAAATTATTGCTGTAAGTTTGCTTCTTCCCTGCCAGCCCCCCATTCTATCCCATCCTAGTTTTCTTTACACACTGTGCCATTGTATTTGTTGTTCAATGCAAATATTTCTACCTTGAGTAAGAGGGTATTTAATTGCAGAAGATTTTGATTCTATGTAAGCATTATTTAGTAATTCAAGGCAGCTGTGTGTGATATTAAATAAAATGCTGAGTAGGAATATTGATGGAAAGTGGATTTTAATCATATTCTTTAACTTTCTGGAAAAGTACTATTTCTTTTGCAATAAGCCAGTGTGAACCCTGTGATTTTGGGATGCTCACAATCTGAGTTGTGAAGCTGAGTACTGCATTATACATTATATATCTATGAGATAGAATTTAGGAAGGGAAACAACTGTGACCACTTCACTTGCATCTCTCAGTATTTGAACAAATGGTTGTCATTGACCGGACACTCACTTCCATAGGGAATGTGCACATAGAGTGAAAGAACAATGCAATTTGCTGGGAGTCAAAAAATCAACAGGCCTCATTATGGCCAACTCTGCTTAGTATTCTATTTGGCATCCCTCTCATGGTCTTGTGAACAATTTTACAGAGTTTGGAATTCTATGAGGTTTTTAATTCATTTAAAGAGGCTTGAACTGAAACCAATTATTTTGTCATTTTTTCCCTGAGTTAGAAGTAAGAAGTGACATCTTGAAAGCTGCAGTTGTAATGACTTGTATAAGCATTTTTTACAGCTTCTACATAGGTGACTTGCTTTTGGTTTGGTGTTCTAATAGGTAGATTAGCAAATAGGATTTCAATTTGTACTTGTTATGCTGTCCCTGTTTTATTGCATTTTGCTCTGCCACCCAATACACTGTGAACTGATCCCTCTGAAAAGGTGGGATACCTGCAAAATTAATTGGTATCACTCTAAGATTCTGTTAACTGAAACAGCTATTTCCTGACCTAAATCCACGTGTTCAGATTTAATTAAAATGATGCAATCTGCCGGTTTTTCTTATTATCCTGAACCTAACCAAAGTTCAATGGGCTTTCTGGAGGAGAAACAGGCACAGTGTTCAAACAAAACCAAACCAAAGCAAGCAAACAAACAGTGCAATATGATGTTATAAATATAGGCTGGTTTTTATTTGAGGACATGCATTTCTGGCATGATGAATGAATGTCAGTGTCTGTCACATGAATAATCATGACAACATTTATATGTAAATGTTAAAAGGAGTAAGTTTCCCATTCATTACTTATATAAAAGAATTTTAAATCTCTAGTCCTCAAATTTGTTGAAATGGAAATTTTGGGACTTGCTTTTTTGGTTTGGGTGTTTGTTGTTTTTTTTTTTTTTTAATAACCTAATTCAGACACTAAAATAGTTTACTAAAGTATATATAAAAAGATTTCTTTTAACAAAGCATGGCAGCTGGTTTTGCTTTAGTATTTAATTGCCTCAATCTGCCTCTTGTTTTGAGTTTCTATAGTTCTCCCTTTCACTATTCATAGAAATATGTGTGAGGTTTTACAATTAATGGAAGGCTGGCATGATTTACAGTCTTAATCCTGTTGATCTCTGTTTTAATCTATGTCAGTTCAGTCCTATAATCTGAATACTGCCACTCCACACTAAATAAAACACCTGTCAGAAAAAAAAAACCAATTTTCAACCTAGACATGTTTGTAATTCTGTAACTGTAGTCATGTTTGAACTTAGTTTCTTTTTTCTGTAACTATTTCAGTTATTCAGATATGAGCTAGAATTGGAATGTCAAACCATGGGACTTTGGGAAGGTATAGCTAAAAGATGTATGGGGGAAAAAAAAAGGGGGAATTTTTGTTCCTAAAGTTCTAAACAAAAAGCTCAGGTCTGAACTGCTTCCCTGCAGCCTCTCTGCAGAGAGAGACTGGCCTCCAACTTCATGCAACTCTAGATAGTACTTTTCACTCATCACTACCTACCCTTGAATCTTATATACATATATATAAATGCAAGTCTACATCAGAAAATGAGATGTCGTGCATGTAAAAGGCATATCAAGAAGTAATGACATTTCTCTGTAGAAGAGTGTAACTGCTGGTCATTCCATTAGAACAGTCTCTTTGAAGTCAAGTCCAGAATGTGATTGCAGTACAGGATTTTCTAGTTAATATCTCTTCTCTTTTTCTCTTTATTTCTCCTGTAGGTGTAGTACCCACTGACTTTCAGCCAGAACCTGAATGCCCCAAGGGAGAGAGAATTTTCAAACTTTCTACCCCTTCATTAGTATATAGGCAGTTATCTAGTTCAAACAGGCAAGGAAGCTTTAATGGGAAATTGCAGGGGTTTGAGAGGGTGGTCAGCTGGCATTGTTTTCAGCCTGTCTGCAGTGTAAGAAATCTATACAGAATCTACTTTAAAAGTTAAAGGAGGAACATGAGTGGCCATATCTGAACATGCTGTTGTTACAAACTATCCAGTTTATCTGTAGTATGTGGTTCACAATATTCACTTACTTATAAAGGCATAGATATATTGATACACTTTCAGAGATTTTTTTTAGTTCAGATTTCTGATTTCTTTAGATTTTTTTAAGAGGTCGTATAGCAGGGTGGGGATGCAATTCAAACGCTGGAACTGGTGAAATGTCACATTCAGTATAGTTTGCTTTAGATTATTCTGTGTTTACTGAACAACAGCTTGATCTTTTCATTTGACCCTTTCTTGTAGAATTCCTCTCTCTGTGAGCTATGTGACCTGTTCTGTCACTTAACTTCCCTACATGCTTTACCTTGGAGATACTAAGTGCTTGCTGAGTATTTTCAATGCCCCACTCCACTCCTGCTTTACATTTTTTATGTCTTTTACATCAGGGGGCTGCAGTTGTATCCTGAACTTTGATGTTAAAATCTGGTTTGTATCATAGGTTTTGCACCACTGTTGATGCTGCAGAGATCTCAGTGTGTGTGAGGGTTATTCTAACCAGTGTTTATCTATTTTGATTATGTAGCAGTAGTCATGAATTTGATGTTTTCGTTGCAGTAGATGAGATGTAGGTTACTAAATGCTTGATCCAAAGCTGAGAGAAGTCAGGGGAACACTGTTGACTGAAGAAATCTAGAAAAAAACTGCTAGGCATAAACATTTTTGAAAAACATCTCAAAACAAAACAAAAATATTCCTTTTGCTCAAATTTATATTAGTGAGTGATGTAGATTTGACATTACAAAAAAAATAGTGTGTTTTGGGATGCTCTTAGTCCGTATTGCAGGGTTGGCAAACAGTAGGGGTGAAATTCAGATTTGATGATACTAGTTTTGATTCTGACATGACCAGGGCTAAGATTGATCTTTGGAAATTTAATTATGTTAACTTTTCAGGTTATTCTGCTCTAAATTCTTTGCTGTCATTAGGATTTTATCCTAGTGATTCCCTGGGTAATAACAATGAATTCAAAGCAAAGGCTCTGGGGAGACCTGACCTCAGCCTTCCAATGCTTAATGCAGCCCTGTAGGAATGATGGAGAAAGACTTGAGCAGGACCTGTTATAATAAGAAAGAGGGTGATAGTTTTAAACTAGAAAAGGATAGATTTAGAGTAGGTTACGATTTTTTTGTGAAGAGAGTGGTGAATTACTGGCACAGGTTGCTCAGGGAGATGGTGGATGTCTCATCCCTGGAAACATTCAAGGCCAGGCTGGATGGGGCTCTGAGCACCCCAGTCCAGCTGAAGAAGTTTTAGCTCATTGCAGAGGCGGGTGTGTGTGATTAATGATCTTTAGAAGTCCCTTCCAACCCAAAATATTCTATATTCTAATGAAAAAATTCTGAGATTCCAGATTATCAGTAGTTCTTTTAAAAAAGCAAGAAACCTTTTAGGAGTGATTGTTATATATGCCAGGCTCTGAGAGGAGAAATGTTATAAAAGATCATAAATACACTGTTGCGCTTTATATTTGGCTAACATCTTTATCTGGAAGATTTTTTTTTTTTAATTTAAGCATGCATAGCCTTGTTTTCTTATTTCGAGAAAACACATACATTTCACATGTATTTAATTGCTTAGTAAAGTGATTAGTGGCACTATTGTATTGCAGTGTCAATGCCATATTGGGTTAAAACATCGATACAAAATTCAGCATATCTGGTGTTTCTAAACATTCAAGTAATTATCTTTATTGCTCCAGAAATAAATATGGAAATTATCTGAGACAGTACAATTTTGCAATTTTCTCTTTAATGATTAGGTGTGCTGGAATTATTTTCATATACTAGGCAGTTGAAACAGTATGTTTTTCATTCATTTCAGATGTTGAATAGGAAATCTAAATGGATCAATAACTGATTAACCAGAATCCTGAGAATGCAGTTAGAGGAAACAAAAGTCTTTCTGTCAGTAACTTATAATGGCATCTCACAAATTGCAATTAAGGTACTCTGAAACTCTCTAAGAACTCACTAGAGAAAAAAAAATAAGAGAAAACAACCCCAGAAGCTCTATTTTATTTTGCTGCATGTTGGAAGGTCACTAGATTCAACTGGAAAAGATCACAGTGGTGGAAATGTTTGGGTTTATTTTTTCTGGGCTACAGCATGCTTGAGGAAAATCCTAGACTGCATTTACCAAGCTTGCTTTTTTCCTGTAAACTTTGCTCAGTAGAAATTGCATGGCTTTGCTGGACTTAGAACTTCTCAGTTAGTGTGGAAAGGAAGGAATTCCTGGAACTCCATGAAGTTTTATTAATATTAGAGGTAGGAGTGGCCATTCAGCTTGTTTTGTTTGGTTTCCTTTCTCTGCTACACAGGTCACATAAATTATCAGTCTAACCCAGCCTGTGCCTGCAGCAACAGGTGATGATACTTTGGGAGAGCACAACAGCCAGGCCACCTTCTGCTGTTCCATCTATTTCTGCTCTGCTCTTCACCTATCTCCAGCTATAATGATCATGTCAGAGGTGTTGTGGGGCGTGCAGTGAAGGTGAAACAGTAGAAATAACAGATGAAGGTGTCTGGAGTTTATTTGAAACTTTTCCTGCTTTGTAGTACTAAAATATGTTAGTTCTTTAAAACAAGGTGATGCAAAACAATCTTTCAGTTGTCCCTCACAACCTCTATTACCTCTCACTTATCCACTTTTCTTTTGAGCTAAATCCGTTGGTCTTACTTTTGTGGGGAAAAAAAATAAGTAAGCCAGCCCTTTTATTAATACTTGCAGAAAACATTTCTCTCAAACAGCTTGGGAAAAGCAATGCAAGAAGAGAAGTACAGCATTTAAGTAGTTCAAATTTATGCAAAAAAAAAAAAAAA
>NW_005054356.1:4754116-4754307 GCF_000277835.1 Geospiza fortis | reverse complement strand
ATGCTGCAGTGATGACAGCTCCAGCCCTAGAGGTCCCCTTCCCAGCCCCAGCTCTTTTAGCTCTTGAGCCACAAGTTTTCTGTTCTTCCCGCAGGGGCGGGGCAGAGGGCGGTATGCGGGCACCGCACGGCCTTTGTCGGCAGGGGGCGTTACGGGATACGTGGGCAGCGCAGCGTGGGACAGAAGGGACT
>NW_005054356.1:4753054-4753861 GCF_000277835.1 Geospiza fortis | reverse complement strand
TGGGGAGCAGCCTTGTCTAACAGCATTTCATTTTCCAGTTCTACTACATTACATTTCATTTTGCACTTCTGCTAGAACTGCATGTCACCAGGTTTCAAATATCCTCCTCAGTCCCAGCAGCCTGCTTGAAAGTGCTGTGTCTTTATCAGACCAGTGATGGTCCTTCTGAAATGTGAGTCTCGCTGGCTGCATCCAAACCTCGTTCTTGAAGAGCATTCCTAATTAAAGCAGATTGGGCCTTTGGGGAAGAAGGGGCTGCAAAGCATTTCCTAAAGCATTTTCTACTCCAATTTCATTGTGAGGAAATACACCTGAAGGATGATGCAGGGATTAGGGTTGAGACAAAGATGAGTTTGGTGGGTCAATTTTACTTTGAGAGCTTGAGAGGCACAGGAAGCCCAAGTGATGATCCCAGAGGGTTGAACACAGAGGTTTCACCCTCCCAGATATACCAGGGCCTTAACCTTAAAACCACTGCTCTCAGCACGGAGCTGTTTCAACGCTGCATTAATGTTTTCTCCTCTTTGTGCAGGTGTAGAATTGAAATCCCTCTTGGGGAGGAAGCTTATTCCAAGTAAATTCCTAAACAATCAGCTGAAAAAAAACCCTGAAATATTCTTTCACTTGATTTGCTACTCCCTGCCAAATGCATGTGCATGCCAGGTCTTGAGGCTGGTACTGGAGCTGAGCCTTGAAGGAGGAATTGTCTACACAAGGCTTCTCCTTCAGTTTTGGGATCCAGTGCTGATTGCAACCAGGTCTGGTGAGAGAAGCGATCATAAATACACCACGTTTCTGTGTGGCTCA
>NW_005054356.1:4732906-4751630 GCF_000277835.1 Geospiza fortis | reverse complement strand
CTAGCTGGGTCTAGCTTAATCCCAGATCTGTGTAAAGCTCTCTTCTGTGCTTTCCTGAGGCTGGGACAGCTGGAGAGGTTGCTCTCCATGAGCACAGGATGGCAGCTGTGGGCTGAAAACTCGCTGAGCTGCCTCCCCAGTACGTGATGGGGTTGTGAGGGATTTAAAAGAAAAAACATTACAATGTCTTTGTCAGTCTTCCATGCTCACTTAGGCTGGCTGTTGGTGATTCGTAGTATTTTTTAAAATAAAAACCAAATGCTTTCCCTTTTTAAGTAAATACATTATGGAGGGGGCTTTAAAGGAAAGATGATTAGTCACTATCCAACTATTGCTAAATTCATTGGTTGATGGTCCATATACTGTATTTTTTAATGTTACTGATACCTGATACTAACCATTCCCAAGCTGTTTGATAATTATTTATCAGCCATCTGCATCAGCATCATCTGCATGACCAGTGATGGCCAAAAAGCGGGAAGGAGAGTTAAGGTTTAAGCTGTAGGCAGGAAAGGGAAGGCAGAAACCAAGCAGCAAACAATTGGTACCTGGGCTCCATTGAAGACTAAAAGTGGGAAAAAATGGCTTAATTGAAAAATCTGCCTGTTGTGTGTGCAGTCTCCAAGGGGAAACAAACAAACCCATTCAAAGGAAGGGGGGGAAAAAGGCAAAGAATTAAAAAATCCTTGTGCTGTTGTGCAGAATTGGGGGGTTTAACTCTTCCCAGTCTCAGGCAGAAATATTTTTATAACCAAACCATTTCCCTTTTTAAAGCATTTAGTTGGATTGAGTAATTTCTTAAGTCCTCCATCATCAGGACCAGTTTGGGTTTGGCAGCTCAAACACCAAAGCTCTTGGCAAGGCATTCAGGAAAGATTTATCAACTCTATCAGCGCTATCAGGGAGCGTGAAGCACCAGGATAAAACTACAGGAAGAAATAAAATATGTAGACCTAATTTACAGAATGTTCTGTAGACAAGTCAGAGCTCAAAACCAAACAAGAGAGTTCTTCGAACATCAAAACCTCAAAGGAATGTTTGAATAATGTATAAGCTAATGAATATACATGTAATCCCAGCAATGTAACTGTATATAGTGAACATGATTTTAAACTACCTCTGTGCTCTTTGGCTGTGTGCCAAAAGCACCCCAGTGCTGGATTATTTTGTTCTTTTATCCTTTATTAAACTTCTAAAGATTTTAAAGAGCGAACTCTGGTTTTTGCATCAGCGAAGCTTAAGCTGATCCACATCCAGGTGCTGAGGGACCTGCTGGGGGAGACCATCGAGCTAAGTGTGGGGCTACCGCAGTAGAGGCCAAGTATTTCAACACCACAATAGCATAATCAGCAACATTAATTAATTTTGTGTTCTTCATGCAAGTGTTAAGAATGCTACCGGCCTCTACTAGCATTAATAATATGCACAGTGTTATTAGTATTACTATTTGGGTAAGATTTGTTAGTGTTAACACTGGTAGTGAGTGTGTTAGTAAACACTGGTGTTTACTGTGAAGCTCTGCTCTCCCACAATACAACAAGATCCTGAAGCTGACCTCAGATGCAAAGTTAGGTGAGCACTCCTGTCCTTACCACGGTCCCCCGATGGAGCCATGCTGCAGTGATGACAGCTCCAGCCCCAGCTCTTGAGCCACAAGCCTTATTTCACCGCCAGCTCTGTTCTTCCCGCAGGGGCGGGGCGGAGGGCGGTATGCGGGCACCGCGCGGCGTTTGCCGGCAGGGGGCGTTACGGGATACGCAGGCGGCGCGGCGTGCGATGGAAGGGGGCGTCGCGCCGCTCGCGGTTCGCGGGTGGGGCGGCAGCGCGAGGAGAGAGGCGTGGGGTGGGACGCAGTGGCGAC
Source organism: Geospiza fortis (assembly GCF_000277835.1). Classification (NCBI taxonomy): domain Eukaryota; kingdom Metazoa; phylum Chordata; class Aves; order Passeriformes; family Thraupidae; genus Geospiza; species Geospiza fortis. Next base: position 4,749,769 of record NW_005054356.1, on the reverse strand, counting down.
GATGGGATTTGTGTGAGGGGTGGGCTTGATGGTGACTGATAGCTTTGTTGGAAGACTGCCTGTTTGCCTAATTAAATCATGATCCAATTAACTCTTGGTTGTCTAATTTAACTGGTACTGTGGATGTGCGTAAGCGTTGCAGTTGTTAATCGATTTCAGTATTAGGTAGTGCCAGCTGGAGCACTAATTAGGCCCCCTATAGACTATGAATAAAAAAAGAAGAAAAACTATATGTCTGGTGCAGCTGTAGAAAATTTCAGGCTCCAAGGGAGTAAATATTTTTCTTTCAATCGTTATTTGAAGGTTTTGGTATTTTTACTCCCAAGGGAGCCTAATGATACAGATACGGCATTTTGTGACCTCTACGAGCACGGAGCAAGCGCCGCGGGAACGTGCACGGCACGCCAGGGCGTGCACGGCACAGGCAGCTTCCCCTGGGACCGCTTTCTCCTCCCCGTTTGAGCCCGCCCTACTGCAGAGACCGCGGCGATGCAGAGGCGACGCCGGAGCTCTGGCACCAGGCTGAGCCTGGCGGCTCCGGCAGCAATCCCGGCGCGAACTACAAGTACCACAAGCTCCCGTCTGGGTACTACAGGTCCCACAATACCTCACGCCGCCTGCTGTCTCCGCGTCGGTCCCGATTTAAATCCAGGCAGTGAGGAAAATGGCGGTGCGGGGCTGAGTGTGGGGGAGATGGAGATGTAGCTGAGCTTTGGCTCATTTCCCGGGTGAGTGGGGTTCGGAGGGAGGGAGTGAGTAACGAGTGGAGAGCGGGGAGTTCTAGTTCGCGTTTCCCTGCTTCTAGTGCTGGAGTGGGACTGGGATGGCGGAGGGAGAGCTGCCCCTTGCCGGGGAAGGGAGAGGCTTGGGGGTGGCCTTGAGGGGTGGCTCTTTTCTGTCTTTCGCCCCCCTCGTCAATATGAACGTGGCTCCGTGATGGGAGGACGAAGGCCAGCGTAGATGGGTTGTGTGTGAGGAGTATTCCCCGGGCAATGCGTGGCTGCCTTGACCTCTTTCTAGCTATTTTAACTTTACTGATGAGTGAGTTTTGAAGGGGCATTCCTGGGGCAGTGGCGGGGGATTGATGCGTGGACTGAAGGCTTCCCGTGTCGCTGTGTGATGCATATCTAAGTGTGGTGATTTTGGTGGAGGTTCCTCGTGGAATACAAAGAGACCTGAGGTCGCTGCGGACCTGGCTTTAGAATCGTCTGACCCACGGTTTCTCAGTCTGAGCAGAGGCGGGGTGTGGGTGAAATACCTCGGTTAGAATGGCCCTCTCTACCATTGGTACCTTTGGTACGGAGGCGGTTCCAAAGACCTTGCTATCCGCCTTCTCCTGGTCATCCTGTAGCCTCGGTAAGTTTTAGAGCTGACTTCACTTGTCTCCTTCTTATCTCTGGTAATAAGAAAAGGAATTTAAAACACTGGAACTGAAAGGTTAATTTCCATGCCTCCTACCCATTTCTGACTCGTAGCTGTAATGAAACTGTTATTGAGGGTTGGAGATGAGCTTCCCACCCCTCCCACACACCCCCCCCCACCCCCGGCTCAGGTCGCATGCAGCTGTAGGTGTTACTGTTTCTGGGATATAAATAGGGTGATTATGAGTTAGAATGTAGCGTGAGGTTGAGATAGTTCCCGCGATTCTCTTTCTTTGGTTCTAAAGTTGGTTCTGTTTGTGGTTTCTGCTCCTACTCCTAAGCACGGTCAAGTTTTCCTTTAAAAGCGAAGCTTCTCAATTTGTCAGCTCATATTCAGACTCATTTGAATCCTCAGTATCTTCGTCCTCTATTAGACAGAAGTTAACAGAAAATAGCATGTTGGAGTCTAACTAAAATAACAAGACAAAACAAAAGGAAATCTGAATGTGTGAGGGATGGCAATTTCTAGTATATGGTGTCTGTAATGCATTTTAAATGGATTCTTACAATAAGCTTAACATTTTCGTTAAACTTCATCACTATTGTAAAAATAAATATTTTCTCATGGAATATTTCCACCTTAAAATGTTCTGCTTCACATGAAAGAAAGTTGTATGTTCTGAATATAAAATGTAGCTTCATAGAAACAAATGGTATATGAGTGAAAACCAGAGAATAAAAGCTTGGGTTTAGAAGAAACTGACAAAATTGGGTGCTTTTGGGGGAGGGTTGGGCTTTTTGTTTTGTTTCAGTTTCGTTACTTTTGTTTTTAAAACAAGATTGTGCACTAAAACATGCAGAAATTACATTTACTGTTGACTGCTGTTACAACTGCTGTTCAACTGACTGTTGTTCCTTCAGCTCTGTTACTACTACCGGTTTGGTTTTTTTACTAGTACCAGTGGGTTTGATGGATTCACTGCTGACATGTGAAGACAGAGGCTGTGGGATATGGGAAGTGATAGACAAAATAAACCCAGCACTCAGCCTCACTTTAAGTACCTCTCCTGATTACAGTGTGTTATTGCCAGTCTGATTTTATTTGGAATATGACTTGCATGCATTTTGGGCTCGTCTGTGGCTTCATGTTTCTTTTAACTGTTCCTTTGAGGCCCTTGTTCATCCTGGCTTTGGATTTATGAAGTTGAAAGTTTTGCATTGCCCAGTTACCTTTTTCTTTTTTTCATTGTATCACTGATGTAAACCCTAACATATAGCAGAGACAAAATGCAGATTAGGAAGAAGAAGCAAATCTATTTTACAATGGAACCCTATCTTTTGATCATGGTGGAATTTTTTTAATTAATAATGGACAAGAAAACACAATCACAAAACCTTCATTATTAATATCTGTGGTACAGTTTCCTAGAAAAGGGGGGGGTGTGCTTTTATTTTTCAAGAACTCTGAGAAAGAAAAAGTGTCTTGATTATATGTGCCTGCAAAATTAAACCGTTTGTAGCATGTGAAAAGGTATCGGACACTAGAGCCTGACACTACAGGCTGCTTCAACTCCTGCATTTAATTGAGTCTCTCTTGAAAATGTGATCTTAAAGGACTGTACTGTATGGGATCTTCTGCATTTCATGTTCTAGCTTTTCCAGTATTTAGAAATATCTAAATACTGGTATTCTTCTGACTTATTTTAATAATTTTAAAAAATGGAGGGGAGTGGAAGGGGAGGAATAGAATCCTTTATGCCAAGGATATCTGACCTGAATGCTGGGGCAGCCTGCCTGTGTAGTTTTTTCATTTGTTTTTCCCCCTTTCGCCCCTGACTAAATCTGTTGATGTTTCTAGATGTAGTGTATTAGGAAAGAGGCAATTGTAAAAGAATTTAACTGTTACTGATTTAAATCTGCTACAGAATGTGTTTCCACTCACTGTGATTTTTGTACGCTGCATTTAGTCGAGTGAAGGTACATCAAATTATTTTGTGCATCATATAAATGGGAGGTGTATTTCAGATGGATCCTGTTACTTTAATAATACTTAATTGGTGACTTTTTAAATTTACAGTTATGAATAAACTGATTTTTGAAAAGTGAAACAAAATTACCTTGCCTTCAATCTCTTGAAGGATATATAGTCTTTTGTGCACTGTATGTCTAATAACAGAATGCCCTACCTCACTGAAACATCCCAAAGCCATTGAACAGGTAATGTAACCGGGATTGGGTTGGGTGACTTTTGTTTTAATTGAAGGGTTAAGTAAAAGAGAGAACTGAACAATTTACTTGCAAAAAAACTCAGTGAAATACATGTTCTCTCCAGTATTTTGGGGAAACAATTGTTCAGAGCAGTCAGTCGGGGGTTCTCTGTTCATTTTGTGTGGGTCCAAAGAACTAAATAAATCTAAATCAAAGGTAGCATTCCTCTGGTTTTGCTTTGTGCACTCAATTTGTAGTTCTAACACTTTGCCAATTGCCCTATAGAGTATATGAGCATCTTAACATTGCTGGGTTTTTTCATCACGTTCTCTGGAGGCTAGTAAGGCACAGGAAAAGGTAAACTGTGCTACTTGCTTTTTGCTGCTACACATGTCTGAGGGGGTAGCATTCTATGTGAACAAACTTTTTCTAAAACCTTTTAGACAGATGTCTAGAAGGAGCATACACGTGTGTGTGCGCGCACGCATATAAGCAATCGGTATATGGAAACGCTACACTGGTTTTTTTTTAATCTTACAGAAGAACTAGTAAAGGTTCAACAATTAATTTCTTGTATTAATAATGACCACTTTAAAATGGTTTTCTATCCTTGGCAGCTTACATCTTAAGGAAATTATTTCAAACAAAAATTTGCGATGTCTTTGCCAGTGATTTGGATAGGCTTTTCAGACATCTTTCTCTATAATAGTTTCTCTTTCCCCATAAAGGCTAGGCTAGAGAGGGTAGGTGGAAATAAGGAATTATGACTTGGTTTGCAGTTCTATTTGTGCTCAGTCCATCTTTGTTGCTGCAAACTAAAGCAGATATAGCAGCATCTTTTGTTATAGTACCCTCCTGGTCTCATCTTCTATGGTAGCCTTTTTGATGTTCAGAGTTGAGATTTCTGGCTCAATGGGCCAGAATATCAGTCAGCACATTGCTTAACATTCTTAGGTAGTAATTGAAAGAATCCCCTCGTAATCAGTATTTCAAGTATTTATCTAGTTATAGATTCAAAGATGGCACTAATGGCAACAAAAGCAAGCCTACTTCATCTGCAAACTGTTCACTTGATTAAAATAGAACAAAGCAAACATCTCCTGTTTACCTAGGATGTGCATTTGATCCCCTCCTTAAAATTAGGAAGGCAGTTTGTCTAATCAGTGCACAGAAAACTGAAAGAAAACCATCTTCCCTGGCTGAAGTAGCTTTCAAAGATTTTTGTATTACAACTGTAGGTTTTCCATTGAACCCCCTAATCTTTGGTGATGTATGTACGAGGCTGATGAATAAGTCTGGTAGAGGTGAGGTATAGAACTAGTGCTAGCAAACTGGGCAGACTTGTATTGGCTTTGTGAGAGACAATAAGCAGGTAACATGGATGATGAGTGGGATTCGGGAACAATGGAAAATTGTTGAGTGCAAATTCGACTAAGTTGAAGGACAGCCATTACTTGATCATTTAATAGGAACAGAATAGCTTGGGTTGTCATCCACTGTAATTTCTGTTCAAATGTACAGCTACAAGGTAGCTTTATCACCTGCTTTGTTTTCTCTTACCCATCTATCTCTCTGTAGCTGAACCTCAAGTGACCTCTATCAAGATTAATACACAGTATAATAATATTTTAGATTGGCCAAGCAATGCTTTTGGTAGATGAGCAATTTTTTTTATTCCCCCTCATCTTAGGTCTGCTTTATAGCAATGAAACTTCTGCTTTAAACTAAAGAATCTGTCTAGGTAGAAGTGGAAGGTTGTTTGAGCAGTATATTTGAGACAGCTTTTTAAAAAGCTCTTTAAAAGCAGTGGAAATTCCCAGGCTTCACAAAAGAAAAGGAAAAAAAACCCAAACAACAAACAACTAAAAAAAAACCAAAAAAACAAAAAACCAAAAAAAAACCCACAAAACAAAAAAACCCCCACCCAAAATCAAAAAACTTTTAGGATCTGGATTAGCATCTGCTTTGCAAGTTGCAAGAAGAGAAATATGAAAAGGAACCGCGGACATTCTGGATGTCAGCCTGAGAAATTTTCCACTGTTTCCTTTAATAACATGCAGGCATGCCTTTATTGCTGGAATTCCAGTTAGGAATCTTTTTCTGACTGGAACTTCAAGCTATTTGGTGAGCAAGTGCTTGCTAAAAATCAGTTGTCACTAAATAAATTCTCATATGCGAGACTGTGCATAAACCACTCTCATGCTAAGTATCAACTACTGCTTATATTAATTTAGTTTCTTGTTTTACTATGTGTTAGCTGTTCCTATTTCTACATGATCACTGCTAAGTGACAATACATCTTTTCTTGTTTCCAATGGTAATTCTGGACCAACCTTTCCAGTAAGGAGTGTATGCTGCTAAGCTAAAAATCTTATTTGTCCTATCTTTAATATACAAAGGAAGAAAGACATTAGGAAACACATCTCTCATAAAAGAGTTAAACTTAAAGACTATTTAATGGTTATTTTTAAAATTATTGCAGTTCGAGGTACAATGGTGAAAATCAAACTGAAGGGATCTACAGGTTCAACCTCATTTGTCTACCTTAAAGCTCTTTTCTGTGTAAGTTGCTCTTATTTACTAAAAGCTACCTGACCTTTCTCCCAAGATGTAGAGGACTCTGTACTTGGAATGTGTCTTGTCTTTCTGTCACTACAGATATTTATTGTTGGCTTATGCTGTTTTGGGGTAGGGCCTAAGGAATCCTTTATATATTGGGTTGAGGTTTTTGTTTCCTTAAATACTGAGGTGGGAGTAAGCAACGTCACAACAAGCTCTTGTCTTACTAGTATTAATTGAAAATACAAAACCAGAACCCTTTAAATGCACATTAATTTTGTCTTTTTAAGACACCATAGTACATTTCCACAGCTCTCGAGCCACGTCAGGGCCGTTGTGCTTCCTTTTTTGTTACCTCTCTTTGTTGGGCTACTTTTTTTTTTAAATAATTACATAAAAATTTCAACATCTGACTTCCTGACTGCTTGTAATCCTTTCTCACACATTTACTGCTAATGAGAATGCTAATGACTAAAGTTAAAAGTGAAGCATGTTGAACTTGACATGAACCTTAGTATCTTTTCCAGCTTATGTAAGGATTGTATTGTGAATTGTGTATTTTTAATTGGTTGCTCGCTGATTAAAAGTACTGAAATTACTGCCGTTACTTTGTATAACTTTTGGATAGCTTATAATGGATTGCTAATCCATCCAAGCTTTTCTAAGTTTTAGTGAGACTTTTTCTCAAATGTAGATTTAGTAACTACAGGTAGTAATTCCAGTCAGAGTGGTCACCAAAGAAGTAGCCACAGTGACTTAAGAGAACTTTCTTTTCAGGGTGACTGACTGAATATATCCCTATCATTTGGTTTAGGAGACTTGTCCTTACTCCAGTGATACTTTGGTCTTTATTCCTAGTGTTTTACCTAGAGAAGAAGAGGGTATGCTGTAGCCAATAGATCTTTGTTCAATTTTCCTCTACTCAGTAAAATAAAAAAAGGAAATCTGAATTAATTATTCTGTCAAAATGACAGACCAGTGCTAAGTAGTGTACCAAAAGAGTGTTGCCAGTGAAGAAAAAGGTTAGAAGATTGAAAATACTACATTATTATACAATCATGCTATGCCTTCCTCTCGAATGTAAGTATTTCTGGTATATGCAGTATCAATGAGTAAAATGGACTATGTTTCTCTGTATTTTTAATAAGACACAGTATTCCAGCATTTCTCTCCCTTTTTTTTTGTGTTGGCCTTACAATACGAGGCACATCTCTACAAAACCACAAGTGTAATGGGAAATCAACAGGAGGAAAGTGTTTTCTTCTTCACTCATTTCAGTTATTCTCCTTATTATTAGATGGCAGGGTTAAAAACAAAAAAAGGCTACTTTCACATAGTGTAGAGTTTAACTACAGAACTGACTGCCACAGAATATCCAGCAGCTAGAAGACTCACTTGTTCTAAACCAGGAAATTCCTGAACAGTAGATTGTGGAGTTTGAGAGCATGCTGAAACACGTTCATATGCTTTTTCTTTCTAGGCATTCCTACTGGCTTCTGCTGTAGCGAACACGGTGCTCGGTAAGTTTTCTGTCACAACTACTTTGTTTTCTCTGCATCAATTCTCATAAATTATTGATAGTTAGGGAGTTAAGAAAAGGAGAAAATAATTTCAGTTCCCTTAGAAAAATAAAGGTGGTTTTTTTAATGTTCCATGTTAATATGGTATATATTTTGCCGTCTTCCACCTCACTTGAGGAAATGCATGATATGACCTGACCTTGGTACGTTTCATGGTATCTAACACTGTTAGGCTTTTGGGGAATACTTGGACCATTAAAGGATGCTCCTTCCAAGATGTGGGATACACGGTATCCTTGTGCATATATATCTGCCTTTGTTTTTTAATTCTCTCTGTCACTACTACTAGAGTTTTCTTCTTCCTGAAGTAACCGATAACTTTGTTCTGAGCAAAGTATTCATGTTATTTTGAAAGACTGATGATGAAACAGGATTTCTTAGCTAAATCTCTTCTGGGCTCAGTGCAGATATAATGCGAATCACTGATTGATATTGTTTGTTTGAGGTTTGGTCATAGCTTCTGGGGCAAGCAATTTAGCCTTCAATATTCTATTAGATTGATGTGTCAGCTTCTATACCCATTGCTGGAGAGTAGCAAAACTGAAAGCTTGTCTGGACATTCTATTCAGTGGGATTTTGGTCTCAAGAAAGGAAGCGCCTTCTTTGGAATAATCTCTCGTTGTAAGTTCAACCTCTGTGTTCTGCAGTTTAGCAGATGCCCTGAAATAGGTGAGCTGGCTTGGTTAGAGTAAGGTGGGGTTAAAGCAAAATGAAAGAAAATGGAAGGAGACAGTTGAAGGCAAACCTTTGGAGAATGATCTATTCAAAGGACAGAAGAATTTGTGGGTTTTTTCAGATAGCTGTGCTCATCAAAACATTATAGCTCCTAAGCCATGTTTTGCAGACAGATGACACACTGGGGTGAATATTATGAGGTGGAGACAAGTAAGACTCAAGTAAGGAAGATAAATAACTTTTGGTCCTGACTGGATGCAGGCACTTGTCTGACCATATTGTCTGTCATAAATCTACTTTTGATGAAAAAAGATCACATAAGTTTTATTCTTAAAGAGGATTAATGATATCAGGCTTAAGTTTTGTATGCTCTTCCCTTGTGTCCCCTCCATGGTGTGCTGTGATTATCCTGTTAGTGTTTGTACACTGTTACTTATAGGCCTCGTCTATATGAGAATCTAACAAGTTTTCATACTGATGAAAGCACAGAAGTAAGGCTTTGTAGCTTTTTGACCTTTCAGTGGACTGGTAGGTACATTAAAAAATACTTACTGGACTTTGAAAAGAGAAGCTATTCTATGCCCAGAGACAATTACTAGTAACCTTTATCCTAATAATTTTGACACTGCCCAAGAATATAAACTTCTGACTGCAGTGAACCTAAGCATAACTTCCCACGCTGTGTGGGATGTACTGCTAGAGGTGGGTCATTCGCTGGGCGAATGTAGTGTGGCATTTACTGATCAGAAAACGCATTGCATCCATCACGCTTCATAGCCGATCTTCTGCAACTGCATGACATAAATGCATGACCATGCGCTCCTCAGTTAGTTACTATGTTTTATTTGCTTACCAGATGCTAATGTGACAACTTCTCAGTGCACACATGGCTGAATATTAACTTCAAAGATCAAACAGTGACTCTCCAGCTCAGTTTTGTTGAATGTTAGATACAGTTCAGTCGGTCGCCTTGTATGGGAACTAAAAAAATATGCAAGGAAAGGTAAGGAAAAAGTAATAAGAAAAGAAATTTACAGCTCTGTCCTGGCATTTCCACCAGTGCACTATAGAAGAGTACATAAAGTTTGCTTCCTGATGATGTGAAACTGTACAACTGCTTAGCAATTTATCTGTAAACAAGGAAGGAACTGGATCTGAAAACATTATAAATGCTTTTGGCACTTGAAGAGGAAGGATATCATCCCATCTGGTTTTGGTAGTCGTAGACATCTTGTACTAACTTCCAGAATGGTTGCTAATCTTCATAAAATTGCTTCAAATTTCTGTGCTAATGTTGATAGGGTGATTTTGGAGAGTTCTGTGGATAAACATTTCTGTTTGAGAAGTGCCATTTGTATAAAAACTTTCATGAGTATTACTGATTTTCTGCCTGCCTGAGGAGTCCTTGGGAGCTTTCTGTGAGATATGTTGAAAAATGGCTTTTTAGTGGAAGTAAAGATACTGCTTCTTTAATAGAATATTAGAAAAACTAGAAGCATAAGCTTTTTATGCAATGGAAATTCCTTGTAAAGAATAGAAGAGTTTGGACCAAAAAAGAAAAATCCAGAGGGCACTGAGAGGCTTACTTAAAAGCATGACATTTTGGACATTTTTTTTCTCATAAGTGGGCGGGAAAAATGGTAGGTATGAATGTTGTGGTCAAGATTTACATACCCTGTGTCCAGTAAAGATGGGACTATTGATGTGTGCATGCAAAACCTAAAGCATGCATGATATTAATGAAACATACCTCTTAAATCAGAACCAAAAAGAATGTGGTAATATATCTTAAAATTAAATAAAGTAGGATCAATTATAATGTTACTTTTCTATCGTAGCGGCCCATTGTTATGATGGTTTATCTCAGTATCTTATGTACTACATCCCAGTTTATCTCTGGGCTGTAGTGTGTAATTCCCCGATGACAGTGTTTTACTGAAACTCATCACATAATTATGCCAGCATCAATCCAAATACCATGAGTAAAGTCAGTGTTGGTCTGTCAAGGTTTTGTTCGGTCAAGCATTAAAAAATCTCTCAGGACAGGGATTCCGTAGGCTATCTGAAAGTGGTTCCGCTGTTCAATCACTATTTATAAACAGAAACTTAACTTGTTGCAGGTAGTAAAGCTTGCCTATTGCCCTTTTCTTGTAGGCCTTGAAGGAGACTCTGTGACTCTCCAATTTCTAATACCTCTCCGGGTGGTACTACTCTGCTTTATGTAGTATTAAGCAAAGATACCAACCTTTGGGCTTTTTCCTTTTTATTACTCCACCTTGCTTAATTTTTAAATAATTGAGCCCATAAAGCTAAGATTTTATTTGACCAGAGGCATGCACAATATCACTACAGCTTTGTTTTGAGCAGTAAATTGTAGCAGATGCTCTGTGGTAACCTGACTGTATTGTGGAAAGATTAATTAACCTGATTTGGGGGGGATTCTCTTCTGTCGTTATTTTGCAATTTCACTGAAGGTACTGTATCTACTAAGCTCTGAAGGAAATATGGTACGGAATATGATAAAGAAATAGAGGAAAGGGGATCCTAATTAATGGAATGCTCAGATCTGTTGGTATAACATGGGTAGACAACTGAGTTTGCTTCAAATATTGAATGGTAGGCATTTTTGTTGAACTAAATACCTCTTGCAGCTAAATGAAGTGTACCTGCATATACTCAGACTTAATCAGATTGTAATTACAGCATTGAGCTTGAAACATTTCCATATTTCAAGGACAAACTGGGGTTTAGAACTGGCACCTTTGTATTAAGTAGCTGTACTTATTCCTTTCAATTAAATTAATCGTAAATAAGCACTGATACTATGCATGGAAAATGTGAAATTTTTATTTCCTTTCTTCAATAGCTTATTTTGGTTTTAGTAGTTTCTGATCTTGTACTCTGAAATCTGAGAGTCTAGTTTTGCCGAAGACTCATTAACTTCATTAACAGGCCTTTAATTATTATTAGATCAGCAAATACCAAGATCTAATCTTAAAAACAAAGAGGATGTGTGATTTTCAATACATTTTGAAAAGAATCTATTTTAGTAGCATGACAGAAAAAGATACTAAGTAGGAGTCTCAAAAGCATTCTTAAGACACCAGGCATTTAACTGCCCTTAAAGCCAGTTTGCGTGGGTCTGAGTAGACTCACACAGTATGAGACCCTGTAATGGATAGATGCCTTCCCCCCTACCTTCTGCCCACAGCGCTCAAACACTTTTTTAGAATATGAATCTACATTTTTTTAAATGACATGTTTCTGGTGTAAAATAATATATTTGCTGACATTATTTCTGTAACTTACTTCTCGTGCGAACACATGAATAAATGTTCATAAGTACTGCATCTGCTGACTAGCAAAATGTGCCAACGGCAAGGCGATGTGATTTATGGAGTACATTTCTTTCATGCTCATGGGCCCACCCTTATTGATGGGTGTAAATATATTCGTTGTGATCTGTCATAATCAAGACAGTATGTATCACTGTTGTTTACTCTCCATTGGAAAAAGCCTGTGTGTTCTGATTTGAATGTCACTGGAGCTTTCTAAGTACCCATTCTGGGCAAAGGCCAAGTTAACATACAGATCCTCGACAGACTTCCGATCTTGATTTATGAGATGATTATCTATTACTGTGTAGTAAATTGGAAGTGATTGGTGTGTTACTGCTCATGAGACTTTGTGTGGGACTGGCCCCCATCAGGTCACAGAAAAGACTACTAATAGCCTTATTTGTCTGTTGCATCATCTGTGCAGTGCACTGTTTCAGGAATCTGCTTAAATTAAGAATGTGCAACAAGGATTAAAGAAATCTTGAGAGGTGTAGCTGACAATACTATTTGAAGTTTTTTGAATGACCTCACATCCTTAATATTTTCAGTGTAAGTTTCTGTATGTCTTTAAAAAGCTTATGGAAAAAATAGTATAATGTGCCATAAGGAAATTTCTACTCTGTTTGCCAGCAAGGTAGTCATCAAGCAGGGTGCTGCCTTGGTTGCTAAACTGAGTGTGCCTTCTACACGGGTTACTTGCTGGAGGGGCAGGAAAGTGGGTTTCTAGCACTGTTGGATGAGACCTCCAGCTACTGTTTCAAATGAAATCTTGAATTAGGAGGGAGGTTAAGGGTGGCCTTTGCTAAGCCCTTGATCCTGCTGCTGCCTCATGCTTTGTGGATGCTGTGTATGGGTGAGGCAGTATAACCTAGAAGAATGTCCCTTTTCACTAGCTACTGTGCTGCCAGGCACTTTAACTGCTTTGTAGCTGGCAGGTTTGTAGAGAAGTTGCTCTTGGTCTTGGTAATATAGCGATAAAGCGTGTTCTGTTGTGTCAGCATGGAGAAGCTGTGCAGCAACAAAGCTAACTTGGTTAGATAAAATACATGAGGATCTTGGCCACTGGTTTAAAACAAAACTAAGCATGTTAGAGTACTTTAAATAAGGCGCTTGCCAGCTATACAGATATCTTCATTGGAGCAGCAAGATAAAGTTCAGTTTGTTTAGACATTCGACCGGTTTCTCTTCCAAAGCTTTAATTTCTTGGACTGAATAAAAGGTTACACTTTGTTCAACAGAAGTCTGCTCATTTTTCAAACGTCCGAACCAAAAAGTAGTTCTGAGGCGTATGTCAGAGACAGGCATTAAAGAATTAGGACAGGCTGCTGTGATGGAAAATGTTAGGCATCCTTAACCACAGATGTAGTTGTGCCTGCACAGGCACTGATATGCTGTAGTTAATTTTTCTATTTTAGGCAAAGATGCCCACCCAAAATTAACAAGGTTCTTTTCTTTTTACTCCACCAATATGTCAAATCTAAGTTTCATTCAGTAGATCATCCTAATTTCAGTCTCAATCAACAGATGAAACATCTGTTGCCATGCTGGGTGTATCAAGGCTGTTTTATTAAAGATGAAGTATATTAGGTTGAGGGTGAGTGTGTGTCCCCAGATGTCCTTGTGGAACTGTCTCATTGATGTATGGTTTTAAATGTTTTTCAGCAATAGATTCCTTCCACCCTGCTGCCAGTGTGGTGCTACAGATTGTAGAAAAAGCAAAAATAATACTTTTCTGTTTGATGGGGCCTTATTTTCACGACCCGTTAGTTTTAACAGGGAAGGGCAAACTACATCTGATTGGCGTCATGCATAATGCAAATGTGGCACGTTTTAAAAACAACCTATTTTAAAATATCTTTACAGGGCTTAAAACATTTTTACACATTACAGGTGAAAACGGTTTACTTCTAATTGTTTCTGTAAGCTAGCTACAGTCTTCAGAAACTGGAGAAATGCATGCTGTAGACTTCTGTAAAGAGCTTGCATGCTTTCCCAAAATGTGTTTTTCCTAAATGACTTCAGAATAGGACAATGTAGATTGGGTGGAGCTGCGCAGTCTCAATAAGACTGAGACATGCCGTTAATTCAAGGACAGTCTCTTACTAGCTTCATGAACTGCATGATAAAACAAAGAAAGAAAAGAAAAAATAAAACTAAAATATATATTTGTAAGGAAATTGTATAGAGTTTAAGTAAAGGGTTCTCGGAATTAGTAATTTTTTGCAGGTTCGGTGCATCACTGTGAATCTTGTTTGCTTGGAACAGTAATTATACAGACTCAGACTTCAGTTATTAGGTTACTTATGTAGTGATGTAGTAAAAAATTCCAAATTTTACTTGACTTTAGTAATTGGTATATTTTTGGAGACAGTGATAGCAGTTGCCAGTATTGTCTTCCCATCCCCCAGCTTTTGAGTCTAGTTTGCTTGCAGCTGCAGTAGTAGGCATCCTTCTTTCAGGAAGTGACCTTGACTTGTATTAATCAAATTCAGAAAACACAGAAAAACTTCTTGGTAACATGCTGACTTGATATAAAATTTTATAGTATCCATTTTTTTCTAAAATGAGGCCATCGTACAAAAAGGGCATTCATTTATGATACCTTACCGTAAAAGAATTTCTCTAAAATTATGTAGTATTCAGAGAAGGCAAAACAACAAAACCAAACTGCACTTTTTACTGAGAAGAATGTATTGAGAGCTTTTAATAAAAGTAACTAAGTCTTAAATTAGTATTGGCAAAACTGTGTCCTAATCTAGCTAAGCTGTGAAAATAGAGCATTATTTGATGGCATTTTCTGTGGTGTCTTTCCATTTTTGAACTACAGTGGGAAAGCTTGGTAGTAGGGCATGAACTCAGTCACCTAAGATCTTATGATGGCTTCAACTTTCTGACTTTGTGTTTTAATCTCTTCCTGCATCTTTTATTAGCATCTCGCAAGGCATTGCACTTAACCTCATAGAAGCTGCATTAAGCTGCTGATGTGCCTATTTGCATAGATTAAGTAAGTAATCTACCTGTGTTGGTTCAAGAAATCACTGTTTGACCTGGTCCACCAGCTGGAAATTGGTTTTCTTTGGCTGCTCTGAAGCAGAGTGGCTGACTATACCTGAAGCAGGTTTTAAGAGGCTTCACGTGATTATCTTATTGCGTAAAACTGTTCCGTTTTGTCAATTGAGTCGCAGAAGTATGATTTGCAAAAGTATGATTTACATAAGTTTGACTGGAAATGTTTTCAGCTGGCATAGCTGTTTTGTAAGAGTCTTCATCCGTTTTCTGGACCTGTATAGAGGTCTGAGATCAGAGTGTCTTTCACCATTACAAAGTGCACTGAAAGCCTTTAACATTCTGGGTAAGATAATTTACTGATTTTGAAACTGCGTGTTGATGGAAAATTAGTAATAGCTGCCAACTGACTAATGTTTTTTTCCATCTTGGGTTGTCATGTGCATTATCTTAAGCAGTCTACCTTGGCTTCAGGGTTTGGAAAACTGAGTTGTATTTTCACCAGCATCCTTACCATAAACCTTTTCTGTATGTCGATGGCATATTTACGCATTTTACCTCTTCACAGTATATTCAGATTCTTGTCAACCTTTCTGCACCGTGTTGGAGATCAGACTATGCCAAAATACATGCCTCCAAATGTTTCTCAGTTTGACTGCCTCCTGTTTTGGAATGGTTAGTTCCATGTGTTTCACTCTGCAAATGTGTGCGATGACTCGCCATTCTACTTGCTATCAAATCATAGCTGCTAAAATCTCTAAGGAAGCCTATGCATTTCTGCTGTATTGAATCATACTCTTAGGTTACGATGCTAAAGAATTTGCCTGAACTACATGCTTTACATACTTCCCTTCATGCTGTCTTGTACTATGGAGTCTGTTGCTGCACTGAACTGAACATCTTCACGGGAGCTTTAGTCCTCTTTCTTTGTGAGACCAATAAAGGGGTGATAAATCTGTTGCTCAAGTGTAGCTGGACATTTGATTTTTTTTTTTCAAGGTCAGATGCCAAAACACAATCATAGATCTTGTCATTCAGATTTGCTGTCATCAACATTTTCACCAATCTCCCAGAGAAAAACCTGGTGGCAGCACAGATTTTGGGGTACCCCTCCATGGACTGATTCACCTGGGTCTGTAGTTCCTGGGGTGAAAACTGCTTTGTTAGTGATGATACAGTGGAACGAGAAGCCTGTTTTGTGTTTGTGCTCTAGTTCTGGAATAACATGAGTGAATGTGCATCTTTCTTTTTCAGTGCTAAACCCAGACAATCTATTACAAATCTCATGCCCAGAGCATTTTTTACCTTTTTGTAAAGTTTTTTGTTTTCTTTTGCTTTTGTTTGTTTTCCTTTGCAAGATTTTGAAGACCTGAGGACTTTTGTAGCCAAGAGCCATGACTTCAATGTCCATCCTTCACGGAGTAGATGATGTCCTGTTTTGTAGTCAACATCTAGAAGCAGGCTATGATGACTGGTACTGTGAGGACTGGGCAGCAGTACTTCTTGGGCTGCCCAGCCTTATGCCCACATGTGGTACCGTGGATTCCTCGTTCGTCGTGAAGCAAAGTAAATTACTGCAGCTCTAGACTGCGCATTCAGAATCTTTTCTGACAGTTTTGTGTTGGTGCTCTCCCTCCCCTTTCTCAAGGTCGTTCCTGTTTGCTGGTACAAACAGGCGGCTCGTAGCTGTAACACCTCCAGAGTTAAGTGATGCTTGGATAATGCCTAGTATCAGTTCTAGCCCTTTGCTTACTGCCATGGTTTTCAGCTAAAGCGGGGGAAAGGGGCCCTACTTCTGCAGGTCTCAACTTCTGCCTCGCTGCTATACTGCTTCGGACGACTCCCCTTTCCTTTTATTTCCATGCTGAAAGCAATTCTCAGTCCGGAGGAGGCTGCTGGGCGTTCTGCTGCTCGGCGTTCTGCTGCTCGTTCGAAGGGAGGGGAACGGGAGGAGAGGCCCTTCTCCCTAACTGTCCGCTCCCTGACGGGGGCGGGCTGGGCTGCAAGGAGTTAAGGGCCGCTGTCGCCCGCGGTTCTGTCTGGAGCCGCCGCACGCTCATTGGTTGCAAAAAGGTGAAATTGAAACCACAGTAAACTTTTGACCCTGTAGCAGTTCTTGTGGAACGCCTTCCCCTT
>NW_005054356.1:4717491-4732832 GCF_000277835.1 Geospiza fortis | reverse complement strand
CCCCCCCTCCCCCCTGCTTCCCCCTTTTTCCTGTGTTTTTTTTCTCTGTGATCGTGCTGCGCTGCATGCAGTCTCCCCGAGGGGAGGGGGAGGACGAGAGCAAGCGAGTAGTTTGCTTGTGTGCCGCTAACGGCAAAGCTGGAATTTGCCTTAAAGGCTACTACCAGCTATCTTCTGAAAGTCCCATCGCTACACAAGTAGGAATCAGTTTGCGGGTTTTTTTTCAGTTTCCAACATGTTTCTGTATGGTTGAAGAAAAAACAACCCAACTACTAGCAACCTACAAACTGATGCTGACCATCGGGGCTAATTAGAAAGTGGGAAAGGGAGGATGAGTCACCCGGTATGATGGTTTCAGCGACCTTAATAAACACTATTGAATTTTTTAAAAGATTGAAGTGATGTCTCCTTACTGAAAATCCTGCGTAGGAATATCTCAATATTACAACTTAGTTCAGATGTCTGTGAATTGAGTACATATTTACCTAACTCCTTTTCTATTCTGCATCTCCCTTAAACAAGAAAGCCTCCAACACCTCCGGCTGAGAGACAAGAAGTGTCAGCTGAACTTCACTGCCAAACTGCGAAGTGTCGGAGGCCTAGAGTAGCCAATACTAGGAATTTTTATTTAGGGTGTGACTCCAGCAAATTCTGGACCTAATTAACGTGTGTGTCATTTTCATACTCTGCAGATTTTATCACAAACCTGAAATATCTGTGGCCGAGAAAATTCACCTTCCCCTTTTTAGCTTTGCCAAATCAGACAAGTTATAGCAGCGTTACATTTTCGATGAAGTATGAACACGACATTTAGTTATTTCACATTTCTTTCCCCTTAAATGTGTGTCTTGTCGCTGACAAAAGAATCGCTGACTTGATTACTGCATCAGTTACCATTTCCTCCCTCACTAGCTCATAGGCGCAGGTATGGCCGCCTGTTCTTGCTGGAACATTAAATTTACTGATTGTTAAGTGCCACTTAATCAACGAGTCACTCAGCACCTTACCTAGAGATAACATTCAAAACTCTTTCTCAACAAAGAAACCTGATGCCTGACTACTTCAGTCTGTTGTTTCCACATCTTTCCTGTCTTGTTCTTGCAAATAGTTTCATCGGATTTATATAGCGTGTTCATTTTCCTAATTAGAGATTAGGCTGGGGAGGTACCCACAACTGCTGTGATTTGGACTCTTTAAAATTGAGTTCTGTAAGCAGTTTAGTGGTTCAGAAGTGTTTACTTTACAGCAGTGTTAGTAGAGTAGGACAGAACTGTGGTGGTTCCGTGTGGGCTGGTCTTGTAGTGCTGCTTTGTTCTTAATGCAGCTTTTTCTGGGAATTGAGGGAGTGTCCAGAAGCATTGCCAGCAACATCGAGGGAACGATGAATATTAAACGATTAATAGCAGATCCGCTGCACCCTCACGTGTGCGATTCTCCTTGCAATTGCAAAAGAAACACGCCCTGACATTGATCGTTTGTGACCTCCCTGTTTATTCCAGCTAGTGTACCTAAGCAGCAGCTATTACACAGTTCCTTTACAGTTCCTTTTTCCCCGCTCCCTGTAATTCGTGGTTCTCTCCTTCCTGTGCCTGTGCTCGTCCTGTCTGATTCTCATTGTCTGTTTCATGGCAGTTCTCCTGCCTTCACAGAGGAGCTGCAGTGGAGCTGCACATCATGTTGCCTATCACAGTAAAATGAAATAAATGCTCTTCTAAAGGAGAGTGAGTAACAACTGTCACAAATTAGGAATCAATTCTGAACTCTATTTCTGAAGCATAATTTAATGTGTCTTAGACTTCTCTTGCACACTTGCGTGGTTGCATTGTGATAACATTATGTGTACATGCCTTTTAGTGGTAAAAATCCGTGAACTCTAAAATTGTTGCTGCAGATGCCAGCAGAAGGGGAGGAAACTGGCAAAAAAAGTAACGCCGATACTGAAGCTACCGAAGCACGTTAGCCCTATAAATTTCGTTAGCCCTATAAATCCTATAACTTCAAAGGACCCCACTGGGGAGAGTGTTTTTGAAGGTCATTATTGAGAGCTAACTGCTGATAATGAAAAATCACTAGTGTAACCATTTCCTGTAATGAATGTGGCTGAAAAGAAGGGTGTCACGGACACTGTGAAGACATTTTGTAACCAAAAGCATTAAATGAGCCCTCGCAAACTGAAAATATGTGTTGGCGTTCTCTACTGCTTTATTCTATGTGTTTACTCAGAGAAGATCTTCATGTTGGTTTCATCTCCCCATATTCCAAAATAGGGTCTTGCCAGCTGCTTTGGAGCTGCCCTATTAGAATTTTCTCCCCCACCAAGGTTTCCACACGATGAATGAGAAATTTAAAGAGAAGTTCCTGCCATGGTGTTTTCATCTATTTTTTTCCCTGTCTAGAGTAAGCAGCTTTCTATCTATCTAGAAAGCAGTTTTCTATCTGCTTTCTTCTAAACAAAAGAATCGAAAGGTGATTTAGAGGAGATACTAGAGCACAGCTTCTCAGTTTGGAAAACTATTATATGTTCCAAAACTCGTCAGAACTACTATTGTGTGCTTCAAACTTCTGCTGGTTTATTAAAGCTTGGCAGTTTCCCCTAGATCAGCTCCTCACTGTCATGCTGGCATAAATGATGCTGGAAAAGAGTAGAGATGTAGTAGTTGGACCTCAGATTTTTGTTTGGTTTTAAAACATTACCACTGTATCTGTCTTTTCTGCTTTTATATCCGTTTCAGTTGGTGGTGAAACTTACTACCTGCAGTGTGATGGTTTAATTGTGGGATGCAGTAAGTGTCTTTTTCTTGCCTTGTTCTTCAACAGTTTGTCTCAAAACTGTCCTGTCTACATCCTTGTTGCAGCTTTTCAGTGATGAGTGAACACTTGGTCTTCTGCAGCAGTAATGGCTTGGGTTTCTGGATTTTAAATGCTTTTTTAAAGAGCATGTTTATAGCAGCAACTTACTGAAAGACATTTAAAAAATTATCTATTCATTTTTGTACCTCCTCTGCCAATATAATAATTTTTCTGAGTTCTCTTGTGATATCATCAGGATGCAACATGAATAGACACAGAAAATTTTAAGCTGTAGACATATGAATTCCCTTGAGGACACATGTCCATACACACAGTCTTGTTTTTCAGGAATCACTATCTGAGAATTTTTTTC
Organism: Geospiza fortis; assembly: GCF_000277835.1. NCBI lineage: Eukaryota > Metazoa > Chordata > Aves > Passeriformes > Thraupidae > Geospiza > Geospiza fortis. The sequence continues at coordinate 4,729,669 of NW_005054356.1, read as the reverse complement.
TCCTTTAATATACAAACCAGTTTGTAGAAAGAAAAGTTCTGATAGAAAAGTGGTGTGATCTTGGTGAAGCAGACCTCCTGCTGCAAGTTGTGTTATACCTGCACTTCATTGAAAAATGTGATTAAAATGAGGATTGGCTGCTATAGCTGAAAGGACTTTATGCATTTATAACTCTGTAGGTTGCATTATCTATGTAAATGTGTGTGGGCTAGGGTGGATTGATGTGCCCTGATAATCAGGTTGTTCCTAGCTTCTGTTACAGGCTCAGGTTTTTTGATCTCTCAGGCCATAGGGACAGTAAACAGTAGCTTTGCCTACTGATTTCTGCTGAAGTACCAGACCAGGATATTTACTCTGCTGTCTTTTTAGAAGAGTGTGCTTTGTTTCCAGCGCAGTTTTAAACTGATTCCTCTAAACTTTCCTTTTGAAGTTTCTTTTGTGCATATGTGTGTTATATATATATATATATATATACACATATAGTGCTTGTGGTAATCAATATAACGTATCAGGTAATTTATCAAAGCAGCAAATGAACTATAAATAGTAGAGAGACAGTATTACTGAACTGATACAAGAAAAGAAAGAAGAATTGGCTGAAGTGGTCCGTAACTGTTGCATCCGTTCATTTGTGGTATGTAGTTGTGCTTACAATAGTCTGCTGAAGACTTAGACGAGAGAAGGACTCAACTTTAGAGTTTGTGGTATCAAAAATTCCTCATGCTATGTCATGGCACAATGCCCATTTTTTGCTCTCTCCAATCAGATGGCAGCTGGAAAGGCATGGTTTTCTTCAAGATAAGTAAATGAAAAGCATGGGCCAATGGTACTTGCAGTACTAATGCTCTTGCCCTTAAAGTAGGCAGTTTTTGTTCTCAAGGTACAAATAGGGAATGTCCAGAGAAATTACACTTCTGACAAATATAAATAAATTCAGAGCAAAAATTATACGCTAGCTAAACCAGTATGTCTTCTATCTTGTTGGCTCCACATGCTATAGCAGTCTTTTGTTGATGATGCTGTGAAAATACAGGGCAAGTGTTTTTCATTTTGTATATTACTACTAAAATATATTTTCATTTCTAGCACTATACCAGACAACTGCAGACATTCTTTAATAAACCTCAGAGCTGTGACGTGATAGAGAATTGGAAGATAAGTGATGTTTATCTAATTTTTTTTTCTAGTGCTAAGTTTTCTCTGTCCTGGAAAAATACAGAATTGAAAGTGGATATAAGAACAACATTTTTTTCTTTCAGGTTGCATTTGACTTGGTTTGAAGTTGACTATGTCCATTCTGGTAGAAAGTGTATATTAGAAGATTATATGTAACTTGATGAAAGATTTTTAGGAATGCTTCCATTAATTTCAGTGTCATGATATTTGTGTAAAAATATCCTACTTTGGAAGTTAAAATTTGAAAACAGTAAACTTTTGACATTGGGTAAATGTTGCCTTGTATAATGCATTATATTCAGACAGTAAAGTAAAAATTGCATTTTACTGGGCTCTAGCTTGTGGAAAACATAGTGCATACTGGCTGGCAATGCCTGACAGCTGATATTTATCAAGGCTAACATGAACTTTACTCGTTCTTACATTTTCAAGCAGCTTTCAAAGCTCTTGTATGTATACAAGAGCATGTATACAAACGTTCACATGAACTTTACTCAATCTTGCATTTTTAAGCGGCTTTCAGAGCTTAACATGTGTACACATATTCAGCCTGTCTTGTTGCTTTTACCATTTTGTTCTAGACATGTTAGAGTTAGGGTTAGGGTTAGCACAGAGGTGTATCAATACTCTTACTAAGATGAGACTACACCCATAATGATTTTCATTTCTCAAATTTAGTCACAATATAAGCATTTTGTAAACTAGCACTATAATGTAAAAATGTAAGAGTAATGTTTAAGAATCAAAAATACTTTTTAACTATTAAATGTTTTAGTGGGCTTCAGACTTTCAGTACATGGGATTATATTAAATATGCAATATACTCTTGGAAGCATACATTTCCTAGAAGTCATAAAATTAAATATAGTTAAAATGCAGTTCCTTAGTAGAATAAATGCTAGAGCTTTTCCTTAGGTAAATGAAAACGCATGTCAGAGAGAAGATACATTTTCTTTCCAGGGATGACCAATTTTTCTGGGAGCCACTTTGGTATTGTGGTTAAACAGTTCATGTTCATTGGCCGAATAATAAAAAAACTTGTCCTCCTTGCTTTAGATGTCATAAAGAATTATGAGATTGTTTTGGAATGTTAAAAGCACTGAATGCAATTATTCTTGTCTAATAGTCCTCATGAAGAGAAAAATGTCTGGAAGAAATTATTATTTTCATGTTCTTCAGATTTTCTGTCAGTCCACATAGCTTGCTGGTCTTTTAGACTTACAGTTTCCTGTTACTTCAGTAACTCAGTGTTAAGGTGGACAGATCACAAATGTTGGCTGCCAAGTAACTCAAGACCGAAGGGGCCTTAAAACTGGAATGGATGAATATGATTATGATCCATCATAATTTTAACTACTGATCAATGGTGAAAGATACATTTACTAGTATTCATACCAAACCTTTCAACCTGGAAGACACTTCAAATGACATAAGAAATAATTTTCATTTTTCTTTATTTATATTAGGAAATAATTTTCTTTCTTCTTTAATTAATATCCAAAGTGCCAAAGATGAAAGATAATTTAGTGTCTGAAGCCAATCTGGAATTCAGAGTTTGCTGGACCACTTTGTTAAAAGTTCAAGGTTAAAGATGGGATTTCTTTGCTCCCGTTAGGAACCAGCAGGGTTTTAAACCTTAGTTAGTCTCACACGCTCCTAAGAGGCAGAATGGATTCAGTGCATTTTCTGTGTTGTTTTGGATTGACAAAGGTGAAGGCCAACATGAAGAAATTTTCACAGCTACAGCTTTATTCTCTCTGAGTGTCCAGTTTATGCCTTTGTCCACTGTCTCCCTTGCTGGCTTCCTCTTAATGATGTGCTACTTAATCATCTTTTTATAATCATCTGTAGTTCAGTGCAAAGTGCAGTCTTCTCTTTTTTTACTCCTGTACTTCCTGTTTCAATTCATTTTCAGTTCTTCCCATGTAAACAAGCTTTCCACTTCTTAAATGCTAACCTTTTCCCTGTGGCATCCCCTTTAACTTTCTCATAGAGCCATGTAGGTATTTTTTGATGGTTTTGTTCTCTGTTCCAAAGGCTACGTAGGTGTAACAGCTATTATCCAGAATTCACTTGAGAGGCAGCATAATTTCTCCCTGCCTCTCTCTCTCTCTCTCTCTGTTGTTATTACAATACAATCATAAGAGGGCCTGTGTAATCACTTTCCTGTCTTGAGGGAATGTGTGATGATGTCCTCACATATGTCTAGAGATATGTAGATTAATATTCCACACTGCTTCTAAGCTGCATGTTGTTTTGTTAAACACAACTAACCTCAAATGACAATTATACCACCTTTCACAATTCCTTTGATTTGTGTGCACAAGCAGTAACTGATTAATTTGCTGCCTTCCTTTTTCTTTTCCTGTTAAGACTGTTTGCTGAGATACCTGGTTTTAATAGTTTGACTGGAGCTACAAATGGTGTGATGTAATGAAGAAATGAATACCACATTGTAATGTGCTAAAAGTGCTAGAATATATTTTTAAATTATTCTACTTGAATGAATGGAAGATTTAGCTGCTGGTATTTGTATATACTGGAAATCTATGGCAAAATATGGCAGAAGATGGTTGACATAAAAATATCACCAAAGGAGTGTGCAGTTTTAGTGTGAAATGTAAGTGTGCAGTTGAGTTTTAAAGATGAATTTATGCTATCCTGAAGATTAAAGGCAGGTGTGTTCACCTGCGCTGTTAAAACAACTAGGAGTATTAGGAATAACTAATTTTAAATACTTTTAATTTTACGTATTTTAATTTCAATATTACAGGGGACCTGCTTTTCTGTCATGTGTTTTGTTTGCTGTTAACGTGGTCCTTTTTCTGTTGCTCTAACTTGCAAACCGGGATGCGTAGGAAACAAATTAACAAGTAATGACATTCCAAAAATAGATCCACATGCATTATTTATCAGAGGAACAGGAGATGAACTCCAAGCATCTTCCACCTCTGACCGTCTCTTAACTAGAAGTGTCCTGCCGTATTAATACATGCAAAGTGAAAAAAGGTTCAAGTTAATTGTCATGTCTGAGAAATAGCCCAAGAGTGCATGGTGTTTACTAAACATAAGCACTGCAGGGGAACTGGTAAATGAAACCTGGCAAGGTCTGAAAAATCAGTCTCCCTAAGATAGAATGTATAATATAAAATGAATGTGCATGAAATTAAGAATATTTAACATGTTGCAACAAGGTGCGTTTCACTAGCATTAGAGATGGCACTTCTTTTAAACTGGAAGTCCTGATTCAGTGAAGCCTCTGAATCGTTTATTACCTAGTAAATCGCGTTTTGGAATGTGAGAGGGAGAAAGAGTAGAGAATGATCAAATGCCTGTGTTTTGGAATAATATTTTATTAGTTACTGTACTGGTGGGGGGAGTGCTGGATAAGCACTCCACTGGATAAGTGATGTATCAGTACAACAAATATAATTTCCTGTTTGCTTCATAATATAGGTATAGGTGCTTTTCATCTTAAAAGGTAATGAAAAACTTTTTAGTATAAACTAATTACATGAAAACCTCTTTATTTTCTCAGTGTACATGAGTGTCTGTTTCAGTGGTTTGTTTCATTGCACTTTCAGATTCACAAAGCTGTATTAAAGGTTCAGTGGTGTTTTTTTCTGCTGCATTTGCGCCTTCCTCAGAAGTTTAAAAGTATGTTGGTCTTATGCACTCTAATTTAAAGTGTATTGTATTTGGGTTCTTTTTTTGAAAAGGCACAGTAATTATCTCTGAAACATTTAAGGAAGTAACATTTTAAAAAGTAACTATTGTGTTCACCATATCTGGCACATTATACGTAGGTGTATTTTTAACCTGAGCACATTGTAGCGTGTTCTGTCTTTAGGTGTCTGTCATATTGTTGTTGTCTGTGCCACAGGTAACAGTAAGACTTGTCACTTAGCCATCTCATCTGGACTGTAATGTAATGATCTTTCTTTATGTCTTTTACAAATTTGATCAAAAAACCTACCGTATGTAAACTTTGATTTGGTAGCCAGGATGTGTTGGATGCTAAGGTTCTACATGGTGTGAATTGGTTATCTTTGTAGCTCATCCTGAGAGTGGGTAAATTAGTCAAAGGTCAGTATGTTGAGCCCATTGAGATCAAAACATGCTGAATGATGTTTTTGTTTGAGCACTCTTGGGTTTTGGTTGAGCAGGCTATAGACAGGAAATTGTATGCTCAAGTGTTGAAAGTTGTACCGATGTGAGATCCGATGGGGAAACGGGCTGCACAGCCCCAAATGCCAAGCGCTTAGTGCGCGGCTGTGCGTTGATATAGGCACCCTAATAACATAAACTAATTCATGTGAAATGGAACAGACCACCGTGTTACAATAAAATATTTTTAAAATTTAAGATGTTAAGCTGTTGGCTAATGCCTCTGTATTTAGAAGAGGAGCATGTGGGTTTAGTGTAGGGACAAGAGTTGAATGGTCTACTGTTCAATGTATAGCAGAGATGACAGTTACGTGAAGTTACATATCATGTATTATTTTTGTTTTCCAGGATGTGACTTAAAATGAATTCTAATTCTGAAGGTCCTCTGAAAAATATGCAGTGCTTGAATGTTTGCTAAGGACTAGTAAGTGACTGATCTCATATTTGGACTATATATACCTGAACATTTTTAAAGCTACAGTTTAGTATATGAGAAGCATGTGCTTAAAAAAAAGAAAAGGATGGGAGGGAAGAAAGAAGAAAAAAACCCAACCCAAACCAAAAACCTTACTGCACCACTGCCAGAAAGTGAAATTGCTGCTTATATTCTTGTGGATTCCTGTCTATGTAAGTGGAAACATCAGTTGTTTCTGTGGTCAGTCTTAGAGCAAAAGAATCTCTGCATAATATCAAGAATATTTTGAAACAGAAGTTCCAATACTTTTGGTACTTTTTAATGTGTATTTAAGGGAGGTAAAATGTCGAAATAACAAATTTGAACTAAGTATACAGAGTTGCAGAATGGAATATCCTGTAGTTTTATTTATTATCAAAATTTCAATATTGCAATCTGCATCTTGCAAAAATGTGTGACTTATATCTTGTTTTTTAGGAGGGAGGATTCTATTTAATATTCAAACATTGTATAAAATTCCAGGGCATGCTCATGATTCATTGAAATGAACTTGTTTGGTTTAATTCTTTGTAACTGGCTTATTTTGAGTAATGCTAAATTCTGCTTAGTCAATTTCTCGAACAAGAAATCAGCTCAGACAGAAGAGCTTCCAAGGATGCAAAATACCACAAGTATACATACTTAACATAGGAAAAACTTGGTGGTTTCATAGGATCAACGAAGTATTTAAAATGTTTTCATGCAAAAGAAACATTATTTAAAAAAATATTTAGGATATGTTTTAAATTAGTATTGTATAGTTGTGCATTTTGGAGGGTAGTCACCTGTTTTGGTGAAACAGATAGAAAAACTAAATCTGAAGCATGTAATTGTTGGTATTTTTGGGCCCCTGCTAGGACAAAACCTTCTCACTTGCCATGTTCTGTTTGCTGGATAGATCTTTCATCTACCAGCTACTGAGAGCAGTGGCACAAGGGAATCATGCTTGAGCTGGACAAGGAAATGAGTGCATTGAAAGACAAGGTAGCAGAAAGCAATCTAAGGGATATTAAGTTAGTAGCTTTCTAAATTCTGTGGCGGTGAGTTGAGTACGATGAGGGAAGAAATAGTTGCATCAAAATGAAAACTTTCTGCTTACTGTGCTTAGTAATTTCAGCATCATTTTGGCTTGAATGCGCTGTAGGAAATGGCCTAAGGAACTTTCCGCATTGCAAACATACTGTATTGTTGGCATGTGCATTGTTTTCTTGTTATTCCAGGGTGGAATTTTAGAAGACAATGGATTTTACCCTGTCAAAATACTGAAGCCATGGCAGGTTGAACACTGCTACTCATAAACACTCATGTTGTCTTTAAAATCTATGGTTTTGTTTGGAAGGCTGTACCATATGCTGTTGCAATAGATGGATTAGTAATTACTGGAACTATTTTATCTGCCATGTGCAAAACCCAGTACCTTTTTAACAACTCATTTATGCTTTTCACTGAGAAGTGAATAGACATATGAAAAGTGTATGGTACATTGCAAAGGGTGTAGGCAGGAGCACCTTAATAATAAGGACTGGTGTTTTTTTTTCACCAGAGTTACTGCTGAGCAAGAATATCTTTGTTATTTTCTGTTTTCTTTAATTGAGAAGAATGTAGGAAAATTTAAGATTATACATGCAAAGATGTTGCAAATAATCATGGAAGTTTGGAACTTTTGCTCCAAATATTGCTGCCTTCGGTTCCACTCCACTGGTGGGATTAGGAGCATCATGATGGAGTGGTTCATTATTGCTACAATCAATGGAATTAAACAGTGCCTTGCTTTGAAGACTTTGTTTTGGGTAATTTATACTGATCTAAAATTTAATAGAATTTCTTGCATTTGCCCCGTTTTATGTAGTAACTGAGCTATTCAGTCAAATTAAGCTACCTTTTAGATTTATTTTAATCATGCAAATAACAGAATTTCACTCTAATACTTTTCTTTAAAAAATACTTCATTTAGGTAGATAATATTGTGTGGTATCACTAGCAGAGAAGTCTTTTCTGCCAGCGTTAGAGGTTCATAAGCCAGAAATAGTGTTGTTGCCTCTTATCTCAGAAAGATGCCTGTGTTATTTTTTTTTTTTTTTTTGCTTTCAGTAGTAAAAATGCATAAAAGTTTCAACTTTTGAAACCTGTGTTTCAGAGCTGTGTTTTGAAATAATTAACTTCAGGAAAACTCCCAAAACCTCCAACATAGCCTTCCTTTTGGAAAAACTTTTTAGCCCATTAGAAATTACAGGTTCAGCTTCAATGAAGAAATAGAACACCTGGTACTTTCAAAACTGGTGATTTCTTTCGTTAACTCACTGAGGAGAATAATGAAAGAAATTGCTTCTTTTGCAAATACTTCCGCTGGGAAGTTAGCTGGGAAATTAGTTTTACTGTTAAGAATTTGTACTGTAAATCCATCTGTTTTGGGAAGCAGCTTCTGTAATGTCCTTAGCTAAACAGTTACAGAGTTGTTCTAGGCATGACCTGCCTGTGCAGCTTGTAATGATATTCTTAGCGAAAGGAAAATGCATGTGCAGCAACTCTGCAGCTTCAGGCCTGAACAAACTACCCCCAGTTACTTGGGTGTAAGAGTAGGAAAACAGTCTATGCAAATTACTGATTTTTTCTTCCTTGTCCAAACTCCTATATTTATCATGTTTCTGAGACCAATTGTAGTAATTTTTGGTTTTCTATTTAATTACATTGTGAGTTATCTCTCAGTACAAGTAGATATTAAACCAGAAATTACATTTCTATTTTAAATCATTTAAAACAACCATGTAACCTTCAAAATTATGTTACAGTGAAATGTCTATCCTAGTTCAAATTTTCAACTGCTTAATGTGTTTCAAATGCTTCCTTCTCTTAAACAGAATTTACTCTTGGATTCAGACATACTTGCTTTGTCCACATCCTTCCCGAGTTAGCCTTAAGACTTACATTTTAAGTTCTTCCTTTCTCTTTCCACATTAGCTCTTAAACCTTCAGCTCTTGCTGCACTCAGCCCGTAAATGTAGTTAGAGAGGAAGCAGCAATCCTGGAAGTGTGTGCAGGTGTCACCTACAGCATGCCTGAAGATGCAGCTTCAGCTGTGAGGTCTGTAAACATAAGACCTTGAGTCATATGTAATGCTGAGTATCAGCTTCAGATGATCAACTGCTTTTTGCTCGATCATAAACTGTTTTTATAATCTCTTTTTTCCAGCTGCTTACTTGTTCAAATGAGTAGTTTTTCATTCAGCTGAATGACACTAATTGAAGGAAATACGATCCCTGCAGTTGTCCAGTTCTGTACTGGCATCTAGTGGCATAACAGTGTATTTTTCTTGAACTTTATGTAAAGTAGGCCACCACGGATGTATTTGGGATTTTTTTGGCCCTGGAGGCATATATGAATGGATAAAGGTCTTCAGACTTGCTCTTCCATCTTTCTGTTGGGTTTGTCTTATTCATCCTGTTTCTTTAGCAAATATTTATGTGTACGTCCAAGTTCTTATCTGTACAGTTCATGCCCATAGTACAGAGTTAGGCATCTTTTGTAATTGTTTATTTCAAATGGAGGATTATGTTTGATTATTGGGTTTAATTCTGTTGTCATTTTAAAAACATGTTATCCTTCCTTTTGTAATATATACCGATTGGCATGAAGATTGGTTATGATAGAATTTTATGTTAAGCATTGTAACATTTTATTAGCTGCAAAGAGAATTTTTACTTTAAAAAGATGCCATTTTATTTCTGGGCCTTTTTACACGTGCTAGAGTAATCCAGTCCTTTGTCCTGTCTAGCTTTCAAAATTTTGTGCTGCTGTAGGAAGAATGTTCTTTTAAATTCTCGCTGTGTAGAATTAAAAACCTCCATGCTGCTTAATGCAAATCTGTTCTTGTGTGTCTTTGTCCTTTCAGTTTAGACTTTAGAAAAAACTACAGCTGAGCAAAGCAGCAGCTGCCAGAATGCTGCAGCTACTGACACAGGAGCAGGTTCAGGGATGTTTATTCTGTATGAAAGTATGTATCTTCTTTTTTTTTTTTTTTTTTCCTTAGATATCTTGTCCTGGAAGCAGTTAGTTGATTTGGTACCATTTGAGGAGTTGATTGTCTTTGCTGCTAGTATACACTGCTGACTTGTGTTTAACTAACTTCTTGTTCAACAGGGTGCTCATATTCTGTTCTGCAGAGCTTCTTGAGCCAGTTGGCCACCAGCCTCTGATAGCTTAACATAAACTTCATTTAGTTCTATCAGTTCCTTGTCCTTGTGATATGTTATCACTGACTCCTAGGAATTTGGTCATCCTAGGCCAGTTTCTTTTAACAATTGTCATAATGGTAGTTTATGCTTGTGGAGACAAAGAACTTTTTCTGTGAAAGATTTCTTAATGCTTGGGTTATGTTGTGCAAAAAGGTTCTCTCTAACTGACAAGTCTAACTCTATTAAGTAAATATTTAGCACCATTTATTGCCACTGCTGTACAGGGTAAAGAACTGCAGTCTGAACTAGAATGGAGTAAATGAAATTTACACTTAATTTGGAAATTTCTGTAAAAAGGATAAAATAGTGCTTAATTTCTAACTGCCTAGATCTGTTTTGTCTCATTGTGGTTAGAAGACCAAAACCAATTTTGAACATCTTTTTATAGTTCTAGTTGTGTTCTAAAATACTCCAACTAGATACATAGCGTAGATCCTTTAAATTTTTTTCCTCCCTCAGCGTGTTGTTGATCCTAGCATAACAGGACCTCACATGGCTTTCTTCTCTCATCTGTGTCTGTGCTCCTTTTTTCTCTTGGGAGTGAGGGGAGATGAGTGTCATATATATCTAATCTGCCAGGTTTGTTTAATGTAACTAGACTTTGACAAAATTGCTTGATATTTTATTGGGTTATGGCCCAGTCTTTGCTCCAGAAGCAATAGAAATGAAAGACGGTGGAAGTCTTTGCTTGCCTTGGCCTCAAAGTTTTAGAAAACTGTACGGATTTTAGAAGATTTAGCAAGAGATGTGAAAACTATAGTAACCTATCAAGATGGTAATAGTAATCTATTGGCTTTATGCAGAGATGAGTATGAAACTCCTGTAAGCCCCCTGATACACTCCTAAGGATGAAAATTATTTGTTTCTGCAACTGTGTTTTGGTATGACATTAATTTATTGCTTTCTTTTCAGGTTATCTGAATATATGTTTAAATACTGAGAATTTCTTGGTTTTAGATGAATTGGAGCTATACAGTGGTCCCAGTTTAATGGTGCAAATATTAAATATCTCTGAAAAAAATTAAATGCATTTTTAACCTTTACTTTTGCTTAAAGTGATAGAAAGCTTTAATAACCTGTGTTTTGGCTAAATAAAGGGTAGGTTTTAAAGAAATGTAAACAAACATCATTTTTCAGTAGCACAATGTTTATGGATTTGCATTAAGAAAACTCGCTTGTAAATCTGATAAAAATAAATTACTTATCTGGATAAGTTCTCTGCATTTTGAATTAGTATTTTGAGCATTTTATTCACAATTATTATGTCATTGCTTTTAGCTGCTGATGCAAGGTCAAGATGAGTGGATTAGGAGAAAACTCCTTAGATAGTTTGACTAATGAGTCAAGGAAGCGCAAGCCATTGCCCTGTGATACACAAGGTGCAAGGTATGTTTATATTGAACTTAACTGGTTTTTAATAAGTTTTTAAAAATACTTCTCAAATTTGCATTGCAATTTACAGTAAGTTCTAACTAAGGAATTTGTTTAGTTGAAAAAGTCTCTAGGTCAGCTTCTGTTGTGAAGATAGGTAATTTTACTATTAGGTGTAGTTGATGAACTGTGCTTTATAATTAGACTCCCGTGGAAATTTTATTACAGTGGATGTATCATAGAATGCGGTGAGTTGGAATGGACCTTAAAGATCATCTAGTTCCAGTTCCTCTGTCATGGGCAGGGATACCTTCCATTAGATAACGAATCGCTTTTGGAGTTGTGATTGCAAGGCAAAAGAAGAAAAACCTCTTGCTTCACAGGAATTTTAAAGGCATCGTCTTATATCTGGTAATTGATTTGACAGGCCTCGTTTCAGGTGGTTACGTTTATCAAAGACTACTGCAAGAGGTTGAGCTTTTTGCTGGTTTGTTTGTACTGCCCCTCACCCAACTCTCTCAGATACTGTTGTCTGAGGGCCTCAGTTTTCTGTTCCCCACGACTTTCATTGCTCTCCACCACGTGAAAGCAATGTTTCTTCTCCTTGCCTTGCCTTGCCTTGCCCTTGCCCTTGCCCTTGCCCTTGCCCTTGCCTTGCCCTTGCCCTTGCCCTTGCCCTTGCCCTGCCCCTTGCCTTTGCCTTTGCCTTTGCCTTTGCCTTTGCCTTTGCCTTTGCCTTTGCCTTGCCCTTCCCTTCCCTTCCCCTCGCTTTGCCTTC
>NW_005054356.1:4703766-4717224 GCF_000277835.1 Geospiza fortis | reverse complement strand
TTTGTGCCTGCCTTAACTATTGTGCGCTTCTGTATGTGACATGTCCTTCCCTTCCCTTCCCTTCCCTTCCCTTCCCTTCCCTTCCCTTCCCTTCCCTCTTTCTCTCTCTCTTTCTCTCTTTTTTTCTCCATAGAGTATTAACTTGTATTAAATTCGTTGTCAGGCATTGTGTGTACTAATATTTGTCCCTTTTATATATACATCCCCAGTGCCTCATGCCAACTGCCTTCATCATTATAAGAGATCATGTATGAGAACCTTAAATGCTTCCACTGTATCCCAGTGTCATTTTATGAGTGTCCTCCATTCCATTTTCTCTTCCCTTTCTACAGTGTCTCTCGTGCAGTTCTTTTTCAGAATGTCACCCTTCATTAGCTTTCTTTATCTTTCAAGCTCCTGCTTTGTCATGTGTTTGTTTTCTCCATATGTATGATCCATGCGTACTTTCCTAACTCCTTCACTTGGTTTCTTCTCAAAGAATGATTATTCTTTTTCAGTTACCTTGAAACCCTTGTCCTTTCTTACCCCTGCCCCGAGTCCTTCTTTTCCTATTCTTGCCGTATTGTGCATGACATTTCTCCCTGTTGGTTTAGGCTGTAGATGGTCTCTTTACTCAGTACATTAACCTGGGTAGGAAAAAGAATTTGAGAGAGACATTTTATCCAGAAACATTAGGTTGTCTGGGATTCTGCTCTTCTTGCATGTTGAGATGGCATTTAGGTCCTGATGCCTAGAAATTTATGAGGTATCACCTTCTGTAATCATCTCTCTACAATCAAACTGAGGGGAGTTAATAGGAAGCTAAAATTCAGTTTTGTTTGTCTAGTAAATTTTAAGCAACTGTAAAGCAATTTCTAAGATTAAAATATACTTTCTGTATGAGTGCTACAATTTTATAACAAAAGCAGCTGCTCTTTTCATTAAATCTGACAGTAGAGTAAAAGAGTAAAAGCAGAAGTATTTTTTTTATTAATAGCTTTCTTCTGTTCTCTTGACATCAATTTGTACTTAAAATTCTTAAAAAATATGCAAACCAAACACAAACACAAACCCCAAAGTGAACAGCAGCATAACACAACACACACATTTGCCCTTCAGATTCATGTTTGCTGGAAGAATAACTACTGCCTAGGTTTAATGGGTGGGTGTTAAGTGAAGTACATTATTGTCCACAGAGTGAACACACGTTTTGTATAGGATGGTATATAAGTATACAAAATACTGTTCTTGATTCCTAGTCTGGTCTGCAGTGGTGAGAAGCGTCGACGTGAGCAGGAAAGCAAATACATTGAAGAACTGGCTGAGCTGATATCTGCTAATCTGAGTGACATTGACAATTTCAATGTCAAACCAGACAAATGTGCTATCTTAAAAGAAACTGTGAGACAGATTCGACAAATAAAAGAGCAAGGTACAGTTCCCTGCTAAGTCAAGATTAATAGTTTAATTTCATTGTGATTCTTTTCTTGTAGCAGTAGTTACTTGGGAAATTGAGTAGTTTTTCACAATACCATGTAACTGAGCAGGTCTTTGGACTTTGACTTGATTCAAACCTTAAATACTCCTTAAGTAATTTTCTATTTAAAAGTAAACAAGTATTTATCATCACTTTTTATTGGGAATCAGGATTTTAAAACTGCGTACGGCCTTTCTCACCAGTTTTGTACCACAGACAAGTTAAAAAAAAGGGAGATGGTACTCTAACATCTGCTTGTACTCTATACCAAATACTCACTGGTATGAAGAATACATGCCATTGCCTTTCACTTCAAGGAAACCTATCCTTTTCTTATGGGCAAGCCTCCAATCAGAGAAAGTTATTTTTATGGATTTTTTAAAATTGCTTTTTAGTGTGATTGAATGGACTCAGAATATAGCCAACTCAACAAAGGAGAAAGAAGCTATGCATCATATCTTGGTAAATTCTGTCAGCTAGGATAAACCTAAGTGATATAATACTTTTTTTTAACCGACAGGTGTATGCAAGACCCATGTTTTGAAATATAGAGTGAGGAGTATATATAATTTATTTTTTTAAACACCACTCCACCCCCATCTCCACCTCCCAATGACTAGCCTCCCAAGCTTATATGTGTCATTTGGGCAGTAAAGTATTAGAAAACCAGAATATGCTGTGTGTATCTTACCTGTTGCGGTAAATTGCCACATCTTATGCTAAAACAATTTTCAAAAATCATCTTCTGTTTTTAAGGTTTTTTGTAGTGTCATTGTGTGAATTCTAATATTTCATTAGAGAGTTGAGATGTTGTACTCCTCCTGTGGTCTGCTTAACCAGCCAGCAAGTACCACAAAATAAAGCTCACAGTGTTTTTTCTGTAATTCTGCTGCGTGGCATGAATTCCCATTCCACCTTCACCTGTGATAAATTAACTGAGGATATTTTGATTATTTAAATATGACTTTATTATACACATGCGCACACATACACGCACGTATATACACATACAGGCACGCAGCTGTTAATTGAATCAAAGCCTTTTTGAGGAGCAGTGGTGATGGCATCTGAAGACTGTGACCAATGATAATGAGCTGATCAAAGTAAAAACATGAGATATATGTGTTTTTAATGGCTATTGAAAGACTAAGCAGGTATTCGTCAGACAGTGCCTGAAAAACAGCAAGAAATGTTCACAAAGCAAGTTCATCATGTCAGCTTCAACTGCCAAGTCAATTTATGTGAGCAAAGACTTTGGCGTTATGTGGCCATGACATATTTTCTGGTCTTAGCGGCCAACAGTATATGCGCCCTCCTCTCTCATTTGTGCTTCTTTTTGCGTTTATTTCACAGTCTCCCTAGGATCTGGCTCGTAATATTAAAATGTGGCTATCACATGAAAAGTTGCTTTACAGAAATGTATCTTTTGGCTTTCAGGAAAAGCAGTTTCTAATGATGATGATGTTCAGAAAGCTGATGTATCATCCACGGGTCAAGGAGTTATTGACAAGGATTCATTGGGACCTCTTTTATTACAGGCAAGTACAAATTAGGCCCTAGTAAACCCCTATGGAAGCAAATACTTATGGCAGGGGAAAATATTACAATAAAGTATGCAATCCTGTAGTAATAAAATAGTATGCAAGCACCATACAGAAGTATGTTTGAGAGGTTCAGGAATAAAATCTATCATGTTTTCTTAATTTTGCTGAAATTCTCTGTAGAAAGAAATAGAATAGCCTTTGACTTTTTCTAGTATTCCTGTGCTTTATTTACTCTAACAGTCATTAGCAAGTTACTACTGAAGCAGTGCTTATTTGTACAAGGAATAGTTTATTTCTTCTAGGGGATAGACATTAAATGGAGTTTTTGCAAGGAGAGGTTTGTTATGTGTATGTCTGCATTTGTGTTACTAAATTATGAAGCATTTTAAATGAATGTTGCCATCAAATAAAATAACCCAAGATTAACTGTAAACAAAGGTACATAGCAGATAGCCTTTCTTTATGCCTAGAAAATCAATCTGATATTTACAAGTTCATGAAAGCATTTTTGAAGCTTAGTTTTTTAACATAGATATTTAATTTCTCTTCAGTTAAGAACATACAGTATTTGGCTAGCTCCTCCTATCTCATCACTTGATAGTGGAAATGTCTTCATGTTCATGACTTGCTGCTTGTTCCTACTGAACTTCTTGTTTCAATTTGCTAACTATTGAATTAACGGTACAAATTCGTGATCTAGTGTTCATATGAATCAAGAATGAAACAAGAAGGCTGGTTATCAATGTGAAAGCTGAATGGAATATCACATGAACATGTTAACCTACCGTATGCAATTTTCCTCAAAGAAGAATTTAAAACTTCATCTCTATCCTTGAAAATAAGTGAATATATTATAAATTGACATTTATCACACACACTTTTAAATTAAATTATGTTGAGAATTAGTTGATCTGTCTTACACGATATGTTGTCATGTTAATATTTAGGCATTGGATGGCTTCCTCTTTGTTGTAAATCGAGATGGGAACATAGTATTTGTATCAGAAAATGTCACACAGTATCTGCAGTATAAACAAGAAGATTTGGTTAATACAAGTGTGTATGGTATCTTGCATGAAGAGGACCGGAAGGACTTCCTTAAAAACTTACCTAAATCTTCAGGTAGTAAAAGTTTATCTACTACACTTACTAGACTATTTGAAAACAATCAAAGAAGACAAAAATACCCCATAAACGATAACCTTTCAAAACCTGTTAGTTATATAAAGACTGTTTTACTACAAGAATATCTTAATCTTGATAAATACTACTGTGTTTTTACATTAGCTTGCCATCAGAAATAAATGTGCTGGAAATTTACACTTTACTTTAGCCTTTGAATTTTGTTTACCTATAACTTTAAAAGAGCGACACTAAAGGAATACCTTCCCTAATACCACAGGGCTGGCTGAAGGAACTGCTTGTTTTTAAAATATGTGAATGACTTTCCAGGACTCCATCAAGTGGCTTAAAGTGACATGCAAAAGGAAGAGTGCTTTTTACTTGGTTCTCAATATTCCTATTTTTATACCAAGCTATATTGATGGTATATTGAGAAGGCATCTTAAAATAGCCTTTATTATCTGTAATCTAGGAGCAGGGGTATCTAAATTAAGAACAATCAGTTATGAGTTGATTGTATCTGAAAATCTGTATGAATTCTTACTGTGTTCTTTTAAGTTAATGGAGTTTCTTGGAGTAATGAAGCACCTAGACAGAAGAGCCATACATTCAATTGCCGGATGATGGTGAAAAGCTCTCATGACCTCTTTGAAGATGTAGGTGGCTACCAGGATATTCGTCAAAGATATGAAACTATGCAGTGCTTCGCTTTATCGCAGCCAAGGGCTATGATGGAAGAGGGGGAAGGTAGGAATTTTTGCAGAATTGTCATGCATAGAAATTTCTGTGAAAAGCTCTTTTCTGTGAAAACATCTTTCTGTGATGTTTAGCAAACCATTTTCAAGAAAGCAGCAGCTTTAATCCTTACTCTCTGTACTTCCATTGTAACAACAAAAGATGCTTTGGCTATTTTATTAGATTCTTCAACACAGTAAAACATGAGATGATGAAAGAAGAAACATTCTTTTTTAAATACAGATTTGCAATCCTGCATGATTTGTGTGGCACGTCGTATTACAACTGCAGAAAGGGTATTTCCAGCAAATGCAGAGAGCTTTATTACAAGACATGATCTTTCAGGTAGGAAGTATATCCAGGAGGAAGGTATGAAGGAGTCTTCTTTGTCCATGTGCTCTTGTTTTAAATAAATGGAGTGTGTATGGTGTATATGGTGTGACTAACAGAATTCATACTGAGAATTCCCAACTGCTTTTTACAGTATACCATTGTTGGTAGTGAGGTGTAATAAAGCCTGTGGGAGGCATTTTCTTCTCTGTGTTGCTGTTTGATAGGTTGGTAAAAAGCATTACTTGTGTTTTAGCTAGCATTTCAAGTGGTTGTCGTTCTGCTTTCCTTTACCTGGAAGATTTATTTTAGGTCATAACTGAAAGTCATTTAGGACTTCCTAAAAGACTGGAAGTCCTTTAAAAATGCTTATATTTTTATACAATTCATGAGCTAATGTTTAAAGTGGTTTATGCTGTTTAAATTGAAAGAGTTGTATAATCTAAATGGGACTTTGTGTTTATGATGTTCGTTTGATGTAGTTTTAAAATTTTACTCAGTGTGCATCCCTTAGGTGCCTGTAACCAGAGATGAAAGTTACTGTTTTCTAAAGCTCTGACACTGGCCTGTGGGGGATTAACTTCCTCTTACTCAGTTACATAAATTCCTTTGAATAGTGATGCTTTAACAAGCAGCATCATATTCTCATATGGCAGATAATTCATAAATATAACTTCTTCATGTTCAGAATTTGGTGATTAAAAGTGTTATATTGGAGCCTTAGGAAATGTACCATATTTATACAAAAAGAATGTCACAGTCGTAAAGAGTTTAACTTGTATATTTTCTTTCCTGTTAAGGCAAACTTGTCAACATTGATACAAACTCATTACGATCTTCCATGAGACCTGGCTTTGAAGATATAATTCGTCGCTGTATTCAGAGGTTCTTATGCCACAATGACGGGCAGTCATGGTCAAATAAACGCCACTATCATGAAGGTAAAAATCAGTTTACAATGTTTGGGTCACATTGCTTCTCCTAGGGGCTGCATTTTTTTCTGAAAAAAAATACTAAATTCTGCCTGTGTTCCTTTTTTTCCATGGTTTTTGTTAATTGCTGTGATTCATTTACAAGCTGAAGGAGGATGACCTCCTGAGAATGAGGAATTCTGCTGGAAGTTGTTTGGTTTTTTCAATGTGTTTGTTTTGGAAATTAACATGGAAAATACCAGATACATGATCTGGGGTCCTCAAGGAAGCTATTTTTCCACAACAATGACAGAGACAATTATATTTCTAGGAAGATATGTCATTTTTAATTATCATTATATGTTATTTTCTGGTTAAATAACAAATGGTATTTATTTTGGTATGTTAGTTTGATGATATTTTATTTCACTCTTTCTTTTGTTAAAGAACCACTCTCTGAAAGTGATAACAGTTGTGTTGTTGCTTTTTTCTTATTCTCAAGACACAGGGCTCAAAATATTTTCAGCATTCCAGTGCCACATATTTTGTAATGCTAATTTGATAACCTTGATAGATAAATGAAGTACAGCCACAGTCTTCAGTAAGAAAGATAATGTTTTCTAATTATTCCAAACTCTAGTCTTTTTGGAGGATTTACAAAGTAATTAAAGCACAGGAGATGTTAAATAAGGAGAAATTCATACTGTCAGCAAATGGATATTCTATTCCATTGTAAGTTCTTCAACATAACTGATCAATGAATCCTAAATTAACATGAGACTTGAAGCTCAATTGAAAACCAATAGTTTCCACAATTTTTTGATTGAAACAAACTTAAAAATTCTTCCCCAAGCAGGAGCCAGGGGCTCTATAATCTAGCCTTGGAAGTCTCTTAACAAACGCAGAACTTTGCCAGTTGTGTCTGGTGAGCACAAAATATTACAGCACCAAAATAATCTTGTTCGCTTTTATCTTCCCTCTATTGATAGAGGAGAAATAGTGGAATACTTCCTTTTTCTTTGCATAGGTTTTGAGTAGATTTAATTTATTTATTTATCCATTCATTTATCCATTCATTTATTCATTCATTTCTTTATTCATTTATTTATTTTTAAAGTTTTTTGTATTTTGGGGGGGGTATTATGTCAAAAATATAATTCATACTAATAAATCTTGGGATTTTAAATATTAACTATATTCGTGTATTCCCTTTACAGCTTATACACAAGGTCATGCCGAAACCCCATTGTATAGATTTTCTTTAGCGGATGGTACAATAGTGACAGCACAAACAAAGAGTAAACTGTTTAGAAATCCTGTGACTAATGACCGCCATGGATTTGTCTCTACCCACTTCCTTCAAAGGTGAACTTAGTAGTATCTGTTTATAATTTAAGTGTCACAGTTTAAAAAAATACATCCGACCTTGAAGACAACCTGAGAAAAATAGCATACTAAAATATTTTAACTGATTAAAATTCAGATGGGGAATAATTTGGGAAACCGAGCTGCATAGCATACAAATAAATGTGTAAACCTCACAGAGTCCCATTTTAACTATGTGCAGAAGGACAGTCACAGTCAAAAGAGAATTTTTTACTCAATACCCACTCAAAGCCTGTGCTATGTTTATATTAGTCTTTTGTGGTAGCATTGATGAAACACTGAAAATAGAGATGCTCAGTCATGTGCTTTTGCAGCCCAATTAAAAAGACAACAAAACCCTCTCAGATGCATAATCCATAACTGAAATGTACCTTAGGTAGTATTTCTTATGATCTGTTCTTGTTCTTTGCAAAAATAATTGAAATGTCACTTTGGGGGGAATCTGTCTCCTTCTGGCATTAGAGTGCCTCCAGGTGCTGAAAAATTAGTAACTGAGCTTGTTCAGGGTCACACACTGTGAATGTGCCCAGTAGAACGGTGTCAGGCATTGACTCAGGAAGGGAATGAAAGAAGGAGGATCTTTAAATGGATAAATCTGATTAATAATCTGATCGTTGATAAAAGCATTTTGAGGCAGTGATACTGTATGTGATTATAACTCAAAGCCCTCAAAGGATCAAACATTTCTGTAGTGAATAAATGAATGTCATGGCTTAGTTCTGCTTTTGTGGAAGCTTGAATTCTTGCTGCTCTTTTTTGGAAAAATGTTTGGGCAATTAATTAATAATGTGTTTGTACCACATGATTCCAAATAAGGTTTTAATTTGTTTTCTTTGGGTTTCTGGGGCTGATGTTGAATTTACAGAGAACAAAATGGATATCGACCAAATCCTAATTCTGTTGGGCAAAACATCAGAACAACTGTGACTGGAAACACAAATTCTGTTAACGGTCTTATGAACATGTCACCTGGTCAAGCCATGCCAATGCAGAACAGAAACTATGGGATGGGAGATCCCAATGCAGTGGGTCAGCTCACCAGCACTCGATTTGGAAGCCCTGGGAATATGGGGCCAGTGAACTCTGGAACTGGCATGCAGTCCTCTGCTTATCAGAGTAACAGTTTTGGGTTAAATATAAGCAGCCCACCACATGGCAGTCCTGGCTTAACTTCCAGCCAACAGAATCTAATCGTATCTCCTAGGAATCGAGGGAGTCCAAAAATGAGTTCACACCAATATTCTCCAGTTACAGGTATTTTATTTTTGATAAAAGCTCTTTTTTTTAAGCTATTTTTTCTCACTTTTATCTGAATTCCATCTTTCATCCATTTTAACTGTTCTATATGACCCTATATGTGTTACTTGAATGTAGTATACTTGACTTCATGTATTAACTCAATGTGGCAATCATACATAATCCAAAGGAAGAGTACATACAGGTAGTACTGTAATCTAATAAGTTTGATCTCTGTCACATGATACAGGTATGCACTCGCCTATGGGATCTGCCAGCAACACTAGCAACAGCACTTTTTCTAGCAGTTCTCTTAGTGCTCTGCAAGCCATTAGTGAGGGTGTTGGAAATTCCCTTTTATCAACACTTTCTTCACCGGGTCCAAAATTGGATAATTCCCCAAACATTAGCGTAACTCAGCAAATTAAAACAAGTATCCAGGACTCCAAAAGCCCTTCTGGTTTGTATTGTGAACACAACCAAGTGGAAAGTTCCATCTGTCAGTCCAACAGCAGAGATCTCTTTAGTGAAAAAGATAGTAAAGAGGGAAATCTGGAGGCATCTGAAAGTCAGAGGGGACCATCTGAGAGCAAAGGGCATAAAAAACTCCTTCAGCTACTTACGTGCTCCTCAGATGAAAGAGGACATTCTACAGCATCAAACTCACCTTTAGACTCAAATTGTAAAGAATCTTCTGCCAGCGTTACCAGTCCTTCAGGAGTTTCCTCATCAACATCTGCAGGGGTATCTTCCTCCTCAAACATGCATGGGTCGCTCCTGCAAGAGAAGCACAGGATTTTACATAAATTGTTGCAGAATGGTAATTCTCCAGCAGAGGTGGCCAAGATCACAGCTGAAGCTACTGGTAAAGACACATATCACGATGCTAGTAACACAACCTCCTGTGGAGAAGACACTGTCAAACAGGAACAACTAAGTCCAAAGAAGAAAGAAAACAATGCTTTACTAAGATATCTACTAGATAAAGATGATATTAAGGAACCGCTTTCCAAAGAGCTGAAGCCTAAAGTAGAAAGTGTGGATAATAAGATGGGACAATGCACGCGTTCTGCAATTCCCACTTCGAGTCAAGAAAAAGAGATGAAAATAAAAATGGAGCCAGCAGAGGAGGTACAGTATAATGTAAAATGATGTCAGTGAGCTAACCAATATTTTATTATTAAGTGAATGACTAAATATAGAACATTCTACAGTGTGCATGTGTAAACATTCCTAAAAAGGTTCTGTGCAAATGATGTGAAACAATAAACTCGGATTTCATTGTGAATGAAAAAGCACTAACAAAAAGAACTACAGGAAAAATATATATATATGTATATATATATATATAACCAAATCTGATGTCCTGAGGTCCTGGAGTAATGTTTTTAAGTTATGGTATGATTAAGGTAATATTTGCACATTATTCCTTAAAATTAGATCTTAGCACATGTTTGGTTTTATGGCTTAGTAAGAAACGGGCCCGTAACTGCCTCTGTACTTAGTTGGCAATGCAAGAGCAAAAGGTAAAACATGATTTTGTTTTGAAAATATAAACAATACACAAAAATGCGTAATACTTGAAATAGCCATGATTTGGTTTAGTTCATTCATTGGTTTTAGCAGTCATTTTCTTTCTTTAAATGAGGGAATATGTTCTTCCAAATATATCTATATATCTATATATCTATATCTATATCTCCAGCATTCAAATGAATACAAAATAAAATTTATAAATGTATATATAATTTGTATAAATAAATACAAATAAATAAATTCTAGAGATGGAATTCCAAGAAATGTCGTGATGCAGAAAACTAGCATCATGGAGCAACTATTCTGAAATCAGCAGTACACTTGTTAGGAGCAGGTGTTCTTAAAATTATAATCTGTATATAATGGTTTTGTATTTAAGTCCTAAGATTTGGAACTTCCTAGTAAACTGGTCAGTACTTCATAGTACTGGTCAGTATGGCAGAATTTACTGAAGATATATAGATTTCTTAGGCCTTGAATTTCCCAAATCAGTAATAACTGGGTAAACAAAAAAAAAAGAAAACAAAAACCAACCTACCAAACAAAAAAAAAACCAAAACCAAAAACAACAACAAAAAACCCAAACAAACAAAAAACACCCAAAAAACCCCACTACTTTTTTTTTGTATTAGCTACTGGCTGGCTATAATAAAACATCTTACAACATTGTTTGAGTACTACTTATGGAAAAGTCACTACCAACTCTGTAGTAGTACACAACATGTAGTTCTAGTACTTGCTTCTGAGATGTAATTAAGGTATTCAGAGAAGCTTCTTTCATGAAGATGTCGATCCACTATATATTAATTATTTTCTATGGAAGCTCTATCTGATTTAAATACAAATTTGTAAAGAAAGTTAGGGCTCCAACTGACTGGAAAAACCTGTGCATAATTTTCATGTCTTGTAGTGTTCACGATTAGCTCTTTGTGTATGATAGATACATTATTTATCAATGAATGGTACACATTCTTGATGTTCACTATCATTAGTGTTTTTATCTTTGTAACTTGTGATGTTTGAAATATTTATAGTCAGAAGTGCTTTTCATTTTCGTTATGTGTGTTTTCTGCTAATTCTCAAACTTACCTAAAGAAAATACTCTAAAAAAAAGGTATCTAAATGGTATCTGAATTTCTTTGGAAGTGAAAAGGTAGCTCCAGATAGCATCAGTGAATTAAAACATTTGTCTCCCAGTCATATACTTTAAGATTAGTGAGGATCTAAGTAAAAATTGAAGTATAGCCACATGAGAGTAAATAACCTTGGTATTTTACTGCATCATTTTCAGATGAATGGAGACTTGGATAATTTGGATGCAATTCTAGGTGATCTTACTAGTTCAGAGTTTTACAATAATGCTATCTCTGCAAATGGAAATAACCCTGGAACAAAGCAAGCATTATTTCAAGGAAATGCCCTGTTGGGTAAGAAATTAAATCTACCCCCTGTGTTTTAAAAGTAGGGTTTTCTTCTTACCTGATGTAAACATAATGCATCCTCATACCCTTAGAGAATACCTTCTTCATCTCCTATATCTTCAAGGACAAATGTAATGCAAAATAGCTAATTATGCTTTCATAGGCTATTATGTACCCTATTAGCTGTCTTGACAGCACTCGCCTACTATATACACAATGAATAACATTCAGTTCCTTGTTTTATGGTTTATTCTGGCTTTGTCTAATGTAGATTTCTCAGAGACAAGTCATCAAGAAAGAAGTTTTGTGAGCTGTAAATTAAAATTGAGAATTTCTATCCCTCACTGATGACTAGGGATATAATACGGGATTGGTGACAAGCTTTTAATTTCTTTCTTATTCTATGTGAAAATATCTTGTGGCCAGTAAATTCTAATCACTACTCCTCCTTGACATCAAAAGGAATGCCCTTCCTTAGTAGGAGGGGAGGATAACCTAGCTGATAAACCAGCATCATGGCAGTCGTTGCTTTCTTTCATGACACTGGTCATCTCTTGGTTATATAGGGCAATGGATTGCTGAGATAAGCAAAGGAGGTGAAGCATGGATAATGAAAAATATAAAACCAGGTAAAAGAGCATGTAAGACCACTGGCACTATTGGCTGTGAAGCACAGTAGGTTAATTGTTCATAGAGGACACTGTGCTCAGGAACTCACCATGTCATTACAGAACTTAAATTAAAAGGGAGTTCTTTTTTTTTTTTGTGTAGGGCCACAGGGAACTGCCTTTGACTTTTTTTGCGAAAGGTCCTAACTATGTGTTCAAAATGGGAATTTTTGTTGTGAAAACATAGGCAACATAACTGTTCCTGGCTTGCTTAAGATCAAATATATGAGTTCATAAAGAGATGAGACTAATTTTAGTCATTAATAGCATATTTTATTTAACATGTACAGTTGTGTGCATCTTTTAATTCTTTAACAGGTGTGAAGAGTCCCCAGTCTGTGCAGACTACTCGCCCACCTTTTAACAGAGCCATGTCTTTAGACAGCCCTGTGGGCTCAGGTGCTTCAGTGAGGAATGTCAATGCATTCTCCATGTTACAAAAGCAAAACTTGATGGGTGGAAGTCCAAGAATGATTGAAAACCAAGAAAATTTTGGAGCAAATCTGGGTTTGTTGGTTGTATACAAACAGCTGTCATTGTAAAGGAAATAGCTTTAATGTAAAAAAAGTTGCTAGACTAAAATACCAATTTCAGTTAGAAGAAACTTTAACATTAAAGAATTTTAATTTTACCATCATTAATACTTCTGAATTATTATCTTAGCTAAAGTTATAAGAACCTAACAGTTTACTACCTGTGTCATTACTAGTACTTTACTATAAGTAGTTATATTATTTTTTACTATTTTGAGTTTTTAGTTTAACATGTGCTTTTGATATGTAGAAGCAAGAACAGTTCAGTGGCAGCCAGTCATTATGAATTTTACGTATATTTAGACATATATAGTTTTTGAATTATTTAGAACTTGGCAGGGTGAGCTCTAGATGCTTTTGTAGGACGTCAGTCAATTGCTCTGACATTAGCAGGTGCACTTTTATGAAATAGCAAAATAATTAAAAAACCAAAATACATAATGTACTCCAGATAATAAATATTTGTCTTCTGCTCTTCATTATAGCAAGTGCTCCCCACAGAAATGTGGCGATGAATCAGCATCAGCCAGGAGACTGGGGTTTGCCAAACTCCAAAGTGAATGGATTGGAATCTGCAAGT
>NW_005054356.1:4670818-4703733 GCF_000277835.1 Geospiza fortis | reverse complement strand
AGAGGCTGTCTCTGTGTCTGGGCTGCCTGTTCGCTCTAACAGCATACATGGTAATAGGCCAATGCTGCAACAGCAAATGATTCACATGAGTAAGTTCTTAACTTCTTATTGTCCCACATAGCACTATTTCCCTGGTTTCCTAGTAAGCATTCATCGTAAGAATCTTTGCACTATTGGTAAAATGCTAGATTTTTATTTAAAGGCTTTTTGAGGTAGAGACTGTTATCGTTCCCTGACTGTGACATTTGATGACTTTTTGGTGATGTTCTTGTTTTCTTCTGGTGCTGTGTGTCTCATATACAGATAATTTGTTCTGGGTCCCGAGATTGGGTGGGGGGATTATTTCTGTGTGTTTCTTTAGTGCAGTACTTCTCTGCTAAATTCCAGGAACTAAATGGCATCTATGATTCCATATGTAAAGATACTAGCATTGTGGTTAATTAAATTCATCCTATTTGATATGGATGTTTTTTTTTCTGTTAACTTCTTGGTAATCAATGTCTTTTAAAGTTTTTCTCTCAAGTATTTCAAAATTCTTTTTACATGGAGTAGCCAAATTTCATATAAAGCCACATTGCAAGTACCATTTTTCTTCAAAGTATTCTTATGTGCATGAAAGAAAATAAGCTGTATGTCTAAAATATGAACAGTCTTAAAGCCTGTGGGTTTTTTCTGTTTTATATGTCTAACAAAGGTTTAGTCTAGAGCTGAAGTTCTCCACTCTACTATGTCAATACCAGTATGCCCCAAACCAGTTTAAATAGACAGCATTCCTTTCTTAAAATGGAAAGCTACCAGGGCTGTCATCAGTTCCCTCAAACAGACTTAACTATTTCAATGCAACAAATGGATATAAGATTAAATACAGAAGAACTTTGTGCAGTCCTGACTAAGTCAGAATTTTCCAGCTTACCTTCCTAGAAATCATTGATGCTGGGTGATTCATACAGATGCTGGGGAATAATGGGATGACAAACTCTCCTATGTAGTGCTGTATGTCCCTGGATAGGTAGAGGGAAAAAAGTACTCCCAAAGAGCAAAATGTTATGTACTTTATGTTTCTTTTAATTGCCACTCTGTATTGGAATTCAAAATGCCAGATTTTGATGTCACTATGACAGTGTGTATTTGCTGGTACTCAGATGTCATTGTCCAGAATTTTTGTTGGGGTTTTTCTCATGTAAGGTGCTGTGTCTTCCATGCTCCTATTTAGAGACTAAAGGATTAGAAATAGCAATTCTGCTCTAACAGGGTAGCAGGTCCAGATCACTGTCTGCTGTATTTAAATCTGTGGTCTGTTATATATGTGAAATGATCTTGACTGTGAGTTCATGTGTGTATGCGCTGTAAAACATAATAATGGAAAGCTCATGAAGCTGCTTGACAATTTATGTGATCATCCTAACTGAACACTAGGAGAGCAAGATGAAACCTTCAGTTTTTAAAAAATACACAAATGTTTTACTTTGCAGGGCCGAATGAGATAAACATTGACATGGGAGGTAATCCCTATGGACAGCCTGGACCTTCTAACCAACCTGGATTGTGGCCTGACAATATGATGTCCATGGAGGAAGCGTCACGGGGTTCACAAAACAGGTAGAATTGGGGAAGGTTTTAAGGCAACTTTAAATACAACTGTTCACTGTCTGTCAGAAGAATTTAAGACCTGGAAATAAAATTGTGTAGCATATGCAGTGGGGATAACAGATTGGAGGCAGAATTCCATTTCTGGAGTGTTTCAGAAATGTTTCCGTTTCTGCTGGTGATCTGACACGGGATATTCTTTACCCAGCTCCACAAAAGCCATTGCTAGCAAAATCTGTCCTTGAACTGGGAGGCACAGAAAAAAGACATGGGAGACTCTGAAATCATATCTCTGTGGCACATGGCAAAACCAGGAGAAAACAGAATTTATATGTGTTTAAGGATGCATGGAAGGTGACTGGACATTTTAGGACATAAATTTTGGACTTAACTTGGGTGACTATAATACTTAATCATACCCAGGTCAATATATTATATAAAAACTGTAGTTTTCCTTGTAATGGTTGTAATGAATTTCTTCACTGAAAGAGTGGTCAGGCATTGGAATGGGTTGCCCAGGGAGGTGGTGGAGACACCATTCCTAATGTGTTCAAGAAGTAACTGGATGTTGCACATAGTGCTCTAAGTGTGGTTGACAAGGTCGTAGTCCCTCAAAGGTTGGTCTCCATGATCTTGGAGGTCTTTTCCAACCTTATTGATTCTATGATTTTAGTGGGTTTTTTTTATTTATAGACAATTAGTTAGAAGCTCTTTGGATGATCTCTTATGTTCGGCACCAAATGTGGAAGGCCAGAATGATGAAAGGGCACTTCTAGATCAGCTACACACACTATTGAGTAATACAGATGTCACAAGTCTGGAAGAAATTGACAGAGCATTAGGAATTCCTGATCTTGTAAACCAAGTAAGTAAACAGATATTTTGGCCATTTATTTTCCAAAGACCAATATTATTTTATTACTCGAAAAGAAAGTCAAGAGGGCCTCCTCATTTACTTTGTCTCATCACATCCTCATCCTCATATTCATACATTTCCCTTAGGAAACATTTATATTGACTAGTGATTTTCAAAGGAGTAGCTCAGTATGGATTAAATTCCTTGTGCATGACAAGAAATACAAAGTGGTATATTCTTACAGAAGTTTATTGTATAATGCCTTCGTATATATAGGTGGAGTTTGGGGTGTAGCTTGTTATAATTCTATAAGCTGAGAATTCTGTTGGGTTTCCTTAGTAGCCTGCTGTCAGCTGAGCTTAGGTTGTGCTGTGAATTATTTGACTGTCAGTGATGTAGATGCTTCCCTCTCCTTCAGTTCCAGGTTGAATTTGCATGGCTAGCAAATAGAAAAAAGAAGTTCTGCAAGTACTTTGGAAGTTGCTAAGACCCACATGACACCATCATTTGTACAAATATGGCTTGAATGGTGACACTGGTCTGCCTGTGTATGCAGTGTGCAGCACAACTGATTTTAAAAAGAATTATTATTATAAATCACTTTTGCTATTTCATTAGTTTGGAGACAAAACTAACAGTTGCTGTCCATGCTATCTTCTACCCAAGAAATGACTGGGTGGTGTATTATGCTTAGTTAGCTTTATTGCTATTTTAGAAATTCTATATATACTGCTAGTGAAAGCACTTCTGTATCTGTTGAAGGGACAAGCTTTGGAACCCAAACAAGATTCATTTCAAGGTCAGGAATCTTCAGTTATGATTGACCAGAAGCCTTTGTTATATGGTCAACCCTATCAAGGGCAAGGGGCAGCAATGCCAGGAAGTTTTAGTAACATCCAGGGACAACAGCCGTCTTTTAATTCATTGATGAATCAGATGAGCCAACCGAGCAATTTTCCTCTGCAAAGTATCCATCCCCGAGCACATGTGATGAGACCTAGGACCAACACACCAAAGCAGCTACGCATGCAGCTCCAGCAGAGGCTCCAGGGACAGCAGGTAATTTTTTGCTCCTACTTTTACACTTCCTTCATGTTTCAGAATGGAATCACTTGCATGCGGAATTGTGTTGCTTTACGTATGTAACAACAGATGACTAGGGTGGATCTTTTATTTTGACAGTGCTTCCCATTGAATTGCCTGGTGGCTGTAGGAGTAGACCATTTATTAGAACAAATGTTTCTCCTTCGTCAGCCTCCCTAGCTACAGATTGGATTGGTTCCTGCAGCACACAAAACGATTGCTAGCTAAATCAGTGCTTTTGTACAATGTAACTCTGCATGATCTCTTTATCTGTGTTTAGTATTTTTTTGGAACCTCACAGATAGCAGTAAATCGGAGCTGTATTTCTACTGTAAATCAGGTGTTACTTCTTTCTCACTGTGTTTTCTAAGTAATCATTTGGGCTTAGCGATATAGGGGTTTGCTTTCCATTTAGTGATTTGATGTCATTTTAGGTATTTTCTTCGGATGAAAGGTGAGAGAATAGATACAACCACATAGATCTTAACACTAGCTTGAAAACACTGCTTAAAAAATTGGTGCATGATTTCAGCAGTGAACTCCCTATGTTAAAATGCAGGCTTGATATTAAATACAGTGTACAAATAAAATTAGGAAAACTGAACTACTACTGTGTGACATGGTGTGTGAACAGAATACATGCAGGTAACACCAAGGCAACAACAACACACAGCTGAAGTACAAAGGTTGGGTTTATTCCATCATCCTGGATTCAAAAAAACACAGACGCATACACCACTTAGCTCATTTTAGAAGGGGCAAAAAGTACCCAGGCCTGAGCCCTGCATTCCATAGCAAAAGGGCCTGGAGCATGCACAGTTCCTCACCAGGCTGTACTTTCACATCTCCAAACCCTTCCCCCCACCTTTATGGAGGCCCAAGTCTATTGGAAAGGCTTTTAAAAGCCTTTCACAACATCCTGCTATATTTTGTGAGAAAATTCCATTTCTTCTCTGTAGACAGACAACATCCCAGAGCAAACATAAATATGTGAATTTTCTCAGCCAGAGTATTTGCTAACATCTCCCTGGTGCCTGATTGGTCCTTGAGAGAAAACAATTCAGAAAATAACTCACTTTTCTCTCTCCTTACCAATCTTCCACTTTTCAACCCTTTCCTCTCCACACATGGAACGGCAGTGCTAGGAAATACTGTGTTCTCTCTTGGTTTTCTGTGACACTTATTGTTTAAAACAAATAGATAATCTGCTCTTTATTCCTAAAGAGAGATAATTTAAGGAAAATACAAAACCAAAGCCAGTTAATGCTGCACTGATTGAAGGCTTTTTCTTTTTGTGCGTTTGAGCTGTTTAAACAAACAGTTTGTTTAAAGACAAGGCAAAAATTAACCATTGCACTTTATGGATTCAAGAGGTCTGTAAAGAAAGTGTTTTTGCAGGAGTTGCCATTACTTTTTTCAGATACTGTTATTTTCAAGCTAATAGTGCTGAAATGTCTTTTTCCAAGTTTATGAATCAGACCCGTCAAAGTCTTGAAATAAAAATGGAAAATCCAGTCAGTGGTACTAACTCAGTGATGAGACCAGTTATGCAGCCACAGGTGGGATCCCAGGTAAGTACTTACTACAGTAGCCATCTAATTAGAATTTCAACCTTCTTTCATGGCTTTACAGTATTCCTCTTTGGTTTTGTTCCTCTGCATAATTTTTTAAAAAGGGGGTTTTTTGCCTCCCTCATTGCTGAGATTGCTGGGGGATTTGTTCATTAGGTCATGCTGTCAATTCAGTATGCCAAGTTTTTCGTGTAAATATCATCATTTGTTTAGCACTATTGACAACTTAATGAAAATTTTGTCTTAATATTTTGATGATTATTTTTTGTCTGTGGGTTTTCCTTAACTTGCCGGGTCTTAGGAATGAGTTTGATTGACTCTGACATGATTTTATTTGTAAAAACATCTTCTAATATGATTTTTCTTCTCTTTGGGGGATAGCAGCAAGGTTTTCTTAATGCTCAAATGGTGGCTCAGCGTAACAGGGAACTAATAAGTCACCATTTTAGACAACAGAGGATGGCAATGATGATGCAGCAGCAACAGCAACCTCAGGCCTTCAGTCCACCACCAAATGTGACAGCCTCAGGAAGCATGGATAGTGCTTTGACAGGCCCTCCAATGGCTCAAGTTCCTTCACCGCAATTCCCCTATCCACCTAATTATGGTACTAGTACTAACATGTTTGGCTTTTTTTTTCCCATTTGTCTGGTTTTCTTTTCCCTTTTTTTATTAATCCGAACCACCTAAATACCAATCATTCTGAAAAATGGACTATACTGCTACAAAAAAGGATGACTTTTCTCCTTCCAATTACTGCAAGAAGATGAATAGAAGTGCTAGGTAATGATAATTGAAGTATATTGTATCAATCTCCTTTGTTTTATTTTAAGGAATAAGCCAACAACCCGATCCTGCATTTAGTAGAGTATCAAGCCCTCCCAATCCAATGGTATCATCAAGAATTGGACCCTCCCAGAATCCTATGCTGCAGCATCCTCAGTCAGCAACAATGTACCAGTCCTCAGAGATGAAGGGCTGGCCCTCAGGAAGCATCCCCAGAAACAGGTGAACTTCCGGATTACAACCTGTTTCTCAAAAAGTCTTTAATTTTGCTGAAAGTAGAAACTATGTTAAATAGCATGTAGCAGGAAAAGCATTTACAAGAGACAAAAGTAACTTTCTGGTGTCTGTATTGTCCTTCATCCTGCTCTGGTTTAGGAAATAAAATTATTATTTTATGCTTAGCTCCATTGATTCATATTGGACCTCTACAATCTTTGTAACCAGAAGCAACATTCAGTCTTTAAATATTAACTTAATATTTAAAGAAAAAATAACTTGGGGGAGGGAGTGGAGAAATACATAGTATCAAATAGTATTACGATAGATGATACAGCTGTAATAGTAGCCTCCAAAAAGACTGCATTAGGCATACACATACAACAGCATTTCTAAAAACTCAAATTCCTTTTGGGAGGGGAGTTTCCATGTTAAACAGATATTAGGTAAAAACAAGTAAATGTGAAAACAGTTTTGCATTTCACGTGTTGACAGCTGGTGCAGGGAAGGCAATACATCAGTGTGTAGACTTCTTGGAAGGTAATTTTATTTGTCCTTTTGTACTTCAGTTCTTTTCCCCAGCAGCAGTTCAGCCATCAAGGTAGCCCAGCAGCATACAGTATGATGCACATGAATGGCAGCAGTGGCCATATTGGACAGATGAGTATTAATACCATGCCTATGTCAGGACTGCCTATGGGTCCAGACCAGGTAAGTTGTACATCAAGACTGATGAAAAGATTTGCTGACTCTTTTTCTATTGAGTACAGTCTGCTTACATCCATTCCTCCTGCACAATCCTGTTCTCAGTTATCCTGTTTGTATCTGTGGGCCTATTAATTTTATGTCCTAAGAGATACTTTCTTTTTGATGATACATAAGCAAATTCACAATGAGGCCAAGCTGTATGCTGGGATTAGCTGTTGACTTTGAAGTATCATGGATAGGACCAAGCCTTAAACTGCACAAAGGATGATGAAATACTTCTGAACCTGGAGAAACCCCAGAAAAAAATCCATGGACATTGGGAAATGCATCTTCAGCAGATCTGGAAAACTACATGTAATAGCTCTTACAAGAAAGGCTAAGAATCCTGCTAGTGCAGTATCCTTCTCGTAGACACTGATAATGATACTTGCCCTTACAATACCTTAGAATAACTTGTGTATGCATAGCCAGAAACAATGGAAAATTTAGACCCCTCATTTAAGGTGAAAATGTGCTAATAACAGGCACTGAAAAGAAAGCTGAAATACAAAATACACTTTTGCTACAGTCTTTACACAAAATGCCTCATGAGCAACATAATACTGACATAAGCTAAATCTATTCAAGTAAAAAGTATCTCATGAAATTTTGAGCAGCATGCCTGAGGAAGGAGTCAGAATAATGAGGACTTCTGGGGGTTAGTAAAGTTTTGGAGGACTTTGATACAATGAATGCCTTTTATAAGTAGGAGAATATAAAGGTGAAATGTCAGATTTTCCAAATCTATATGACATAAAGATACCCAAATAGTGTGTTTAGGAAATTCTAGGACAGCATTTATCTTCTAGAAATTTATTTTCAAAGTGGAGCACTAAAAAGCTATTCTGCTTCTAGGCATTGATTGGCAGTAGTTCCTTCTTCCAAATGCAGAACATAAACCATTTCTTTCAGCAAAGATATCTTCTCTGATGAAAGTATCTTCTCTTTAACAGAAATACTGCTGACATCTAGAACCACATCTTCAAACAAGAATGGTTGAATGCACTAGTGTTATAAAGGAAAGTGACGCATTCTTCATGGCAAGTCATGCTGGGCTTAACAGAAACCAGTGATAAATTTCCTCATCCAGAGGAAAACAAACCAAAAAAAAAACCCTACCCAAGAAAAATACATTTTAGTAGAAGCACCCTATGAATTACTGTATGATGTGGGCTACGAAAAAAATGTCATTAATATTTTTGGAACTCTGCTTCTAGGAATGTGAATTTGGTAATGCCATTTTAATAGATTTGATGAGTAGACTCCTGGAATCCCTTATCTGTTTACTGTAGCTATCCAAAGCCCTTTAGCCCAGGCAGACAAAAGTGCCTGGAGAAGTCACAGTGGTAAGAATTTCCTGATTTCTCTTTTAACAATATCTGACAGAGAATGTAGTTCTTAGCCTTCACTCTTTTATAAGAATCCCTGAATAGAAATGCTGCTTTTAGTCTCTTATCCCAAGAGTCAGGGATTTCCCAAGCAAAGCAGCAGTGCAAAATTATTTGGCACATGCTAGTCCAAAATCCTGTCTGTTGAAGCCAAGGGTAGAAAAGAGAGGATAAACAACTTAAATTATTTAAACACAATTGTGACTAATATTTAGATATTGCTGTGCAGCTGAGTGCACTTTATAGAGGACTATATAATGGATTAATGCAATGTCTTTGATAAGGACATAATATGAAGGTAGGGTGTACTCATATTCCTTCACAAACACAATCTCTTAAGAATTATTTGAAAAGACTGCATAATGTAATGTTTTCTGTGTATGGAAATTAGAGCAATAATCTTTCATCTTTTTTTGAAAAAAGCTTCAGAAAACTCAAGGCAAGACGCTGCAGCCAGAATCAGAATTTTGCAGTCTTTTTTTGTGAATAAATTTTGTAAATATGATCTTTAAAATAATGTATTATATATATGACTTTTATAGGTCACTAACTCATTTTTGCAGAGTTTGTGAAACTAAATGTTTAACAAAATTGATTCTGGAAACTGAGTGTAGTTGAGGTCCAAATTTTTTTTTTTTTAATTACATTTAAGGATTTTGAAGCTGGGTGACTTTGGCCCACATATTTCTCTTCTTTGGTCTTCAACACTTCATTTATTTTTACATGTTTAACATAGAGCTTTTTATAAAAAAATAGACTGGTTGTTGAATACTTTCTCCACCTCCAAGCACTTTTGTTACATTTCTTTTTACCTAAGGCAGTTTGACACGAAGGCTCTGCTTTGTAAGATCTTACAATTTGTCAGGATAGACCTGTCTGTCTATAATAGGTTGCCTTTTCAGCTGATGAATCTGGATTGTGTCTTTTTGGTCAATTTTAATGAACTCTAAATGTTCTTTGAAAATGTTTGTCTGTTGCAAAATACTTGTTTTTATGTTACATCCAGAAATCTTTAAGGATCTTAAGCCACATTTTAACCAAATGTCTACACCTCATTGGATTATTCTAATAGTAACGAATGTATTTTCTAAGCAGATTTCTGTCATAGCAGTATTTAAGTGTTGTTACATATTCTTTGCTGATGGCACTGGGGGATTTTCCCCCCTCCATTTTGGGTGCTTGAAATGAAGATCCCTTTGCACTTTTTGCATTTACAAGGAATTAAACCGCGAAACCTTCCTAAGGGATGACCCGGAAATGTTTAAGATGTGTGGTGCTTCTGTTACGTTGTTCATTGTGTAATGGAAAACCGATTTCTCCCAACTGAGTAAAAGAAACCAAAAATCCCCTGACCTGTGTTATTTTTTCCTTATTCTTGGTACTGTTAGCAAGATGAGGTTTTATTGTTCAGACTATTCAGTGATTTTCCATTTTAATAGAAGTAATTTTCACTAGAAATATTCTCATAAATTCATCCTTAGCACCTAGCCAGCTGTGTTTCAAAGACAATGTAGAGTCAATTGTGCTACTTCATGTAACCCTGTCTCTTCCACTAGTCCTGAGTATATAGATTATCACAGCACTTGGAATTTTCAGTCCGATTAATGTGTGTTTATAATGCAAAACTTTTAAAAGCCTAAGAAACTTTTATCTTTTCATTTCTTGGATCATATCTATTTGTTGAGTAAGTGCTGCTTACTGAGGGCAAAAGGCAACAGTCCCTTGCATTTTATATCAAATCAGAATAGAACAATATTTATATTTTGTAGTTGGTCATTATACTGATGGAAACTACAAAAACCAGTTGCTTTCATTAGGTGAGCTCTTAGACTATATACTGCTATATACATCTTGCAGTACAATTTTTTTTTTAAATTAGTAATTCTATTTATGCATGTATGTATAACTGGTACCTACCTGACTGGCATTATAAAAGCTCATCCTTTTCTCATAGGTTTAGCATGCTGGAGCTTTCCAGTACCTACTTTTTTTTTCCTGAATTAAAAGATGTTTAGTTTAAACTTGATGAAGGGGCAGGGGGCATTTTTAAAATGCATTGACAGCGTATTTCGTGGCAGCACCAAATAGTACATCTGGTTTGAAATCTGTTGACATTTAGTTACCACCATCAATTTTGCTTTGGTCCTATAGCAGTACATTTTTGTGGATGTTTTTTAAAATAATACCCACATAAGATTATTCAGCAGTAAGAGATGAATTAGCTAGTACAGCAATCTCTGATCACTGCTGCATAAATGAGCATTGTTTTGCTATGTCTCTGTTACTTTTTTGATCACATGTGTTTATTAAACTTCCGTGTAGTGCACTTTTTTTCCTTGGCCTATAATACCGCTTCTGAAGTGAGAAATTCAGACCACGTTTTTGTCACAAGACGAAACTTCCTTGAATGTTGCACCAGTTAGCACACCTTTTATTATAGAATTTATGTGCAGACCACCAGATGACAGAATGATACAGCAAGTGTGAAACTATGTAAATCTGAGAGCAATGTTTTAAAAAAATTCTCAGGAGAAGGCATACGGTATTGAGAACTGAATCTAAGCTTAGTTTACATTACAAGTATTGCTTGAAATATCTGTATCTTTATTTTGCAAAACAGAGAAATCATAGGGACTGATTTATAAAAGGGTTGGTTGTAAGGTGTTACTGCCCTTCTGGGTTTTGTGTTTGGATGTTAATAATAATGTAAATAAAGGTTTCTATTTATAATTACAACTTGGTGACACTGAGCTCATACTTTAAGGGTGATTATCCAGTACAAGTCAGGGAAAATTCCCTGCTATCACTGATGAAAACTGTGTATAAAGAACGATTTACATTTTATCCTAGTTGGCCGTAAAAGCTGAGGGAGTAACAGCTGAGACCTTTCATTTATGAGACACACATCTAGCACAAACACCTACTAGAATTTATATCTACTCCAACTTAAATAGCAAACTCTAGAAGAGCTGAAAGGAGAAGAGGTGGTATCTTTCCCCAGCTTGGCAACAATGTACCTTTCATTAAATACCAGCTGCTTCTTGTGTCACATACAAGTCTCACAGCTCACTATTTTCTATAAAGGGACAAGATTACTTTTCAACCTTCTGCCTGACAAGTAACAGGTGCGGTAACACTGGCCCTGCAGGATTTTAACAGTCACAACCTCACCTTGCCAGAGACTATGAGCTAAATACAAAAGGGCAATTTTTTCATATTCTTTCTGCATGCACACTGGGAATGGCAGATAGCTAAAACTTCTCTGGAAAGCAGAAAAAATGTGGGGGTTTTGGGGAACTTAAGGGTTTTTTTACTTACGTGTGTGGATCCAGGATCTCATAATCTAGTAGATTTTTCTGATAATCCATGGAATTTTTAACAAGTTTAATGAAAATACATGGCAAGATTAAGACAGACATTCAGACTTCACTTGCATAATTAAAAGAAGCTTGCAAGAAAGCTTTGGGTAGTGGATTTGACTTACTGCATGTCATAGAAATACTCAAGCCCAATCTTACTTAGCATATATAAAGACTCCACTTCTGCTTTTTGAGCGGGGTTTTTCCCCCATTCCTAAATTCAAGTACATTTTTTGAGTATGGGGTTGTGATACCAGGGATCTACATGTCTGGATATAATTCCACTTCATTTTCCAAACTGCAAAACCAGGAAGGGTTTCAAAATAACTTCCATGCTGTATTTTTACACTGCATTTCTACAAGGGCAAGTTAAGTTTGCATTTTGAAAAAATACCTCTTTGTTAGGAGTGAAGGCCACAGTTGGTTGAGTCTGTCCCATGAGCACCCTCAGGCATTTGCCCTTAAACACAGGTAGCAAAGTAACATGAAACAAATGATAAATACAAATCTCACCATTAGTGCCTGTACTACAACTTACATAATAATGTTCTTATGAAACTACTGAAATAATTCTGTACACTGTGCTTTCTTAGTAAAATTATAGGGTTTTTTCCCTGTAAAAACCTTTGACCAGTAACTGTCATTCACAACATTTACTTTTCTGCAGACTAAAGTGTAACTAGATTATTGACTACAAGTACTGAATTCCCAGAGCTGCCTTTTTAAAAAATAAATGTAAAAGTTACACTGCTAAGCAAACACTACTTTCTCAAAGGAACTGTTCTGATTTTGAAAGTACAGTATAATATTACCACATAAAAAACCTTCATACAAATCTGATTCTGTTAAAATTTAAGATGTACATTTACTGAAATTTTTCAGGACCTTTAAAAATGAATAAATTCTGACTTAGCATTTTGAGAAATGGCGTGTGGGCATTACACTCTTTTTTATTAATAAATTTCTTCACAACGTGAAGGAATTTATTTTCAAACAGTACACTGATCTATATTTACACAATCCCTCCAAAAATCTGGCATCCTGTGAGTCAAGATTTTCTCTAATCTTCATAGAGGTGACAATACAATGAACAAGTAGACGTGAAACTAAAATGTATCCTCAGAGGAAACTGAAGAAATTCCACGGTGTTGAGAATGCTTGGTGCTACTGACTTCAGTTCCTGAATCTTTTCAGAGTTCTCTTGAACATTACCTTTACCCCAGTGTTAAGCAAATGCACCTTTGTTTTCTGAATCTTGCTTTAGGGTTGTACTTGGCTTTGAAGTTTTTCTCACGACAACTAAAGATAAAGGTGAACTGGAAATTGTTTTAAGGTCCTGTCAGCTGTCTGTGTAAACACTGCCACTGCAGGGGCAGTCCTCTTTGGGATGTGGCTGAGTTTCCTCCTCTGTCAATTCCTGA
This sequence comes from Geospiza fortis, assembly GCF_000277835.1. Lineage (NCBI taxonomy): Eukaryota > Metazoa > Chordata > Aves > Passeriformes > Thraupidae > Geospiza > Geospiza fortis. The sequence continues at coordinate 4,690,719 of NW_005054356.1, read as the reverse complement.
ATCAGCGTTGTGTCTTCTTGAAGTAAAATGCCTTGTGAATTAGGTGAGGTATAATCCAAAGCAAGAAAGCAGGTACAACAGTGGATTTCAGAGACCTGTATTTCTGACGGCATTTCCCATAATTTCACTGCTTCTATTCAACTCACTCACCAGTGCAAACATTCTATCTATTCAGCCTCAAAGTTTATCCAGCCTTCAGGTGAATGTTATAATTCATTTAGTCTGTACATGGATTCAAGTCCTGCCCCGTTTGTATCCTCATGGAGATGCAGCAGCTGGGGGAGATTAGCCCTCCCAGCCTTCCCACAGTTGTCCTCTTTAAAATAAAATAAATGTAGTTTAGTGTATAACATTGTAGTAGAAAGTAGTAAGAAAGGTATTTTTAATGGTTCCATGCAGTAAAAACCAATGGAAACACTGTGAACCACCAATAAAAGCATAGCAGGTGTATGACAGAAACAATTCAACGGTGTTTGAAACTTCAACCTGTACAAAGCTTGTTAATTCAACCTTCATTTTGGTTCTAAAGCCAGTCTTAGATCTCTTCAATTAGAAATAAAACCACTGCATTATATAAGCAACTCTCAGGCAAAAAGACCAGACTGTGCCTAGGAAGGGACTTGCACCTGTGTTTTCCACTGCACAGTTTGAGAGCACTTCATGATTTTTAATGAAGTCTCTGCTTTCTTTTTAAGGAAAGATTCAGAGACAGTAACAGGCAACGGTAACTTTTTAATAGACTTAAATTTGTACCTCATCTTTTGAGCTCTAGCGGTTTGAGAACTGCCAGACCATCACCACACTTTAAAAGGCAGCTCAGTAAGAAAAAAGCAGTTGTAGATACAAATCTGTCTTATAGTCTACTTTCTGTTTTAAATTCCTTTTTCTGCTCACGGCACAAAGGCTGTGGTTGGATAAAGGGCAAGAAAATACATGATGCTGCCTCACTACTTGTGAGAAATTACAGTCGGTTTTGTTCTTTCTGGATTGTGTAAAAAACCACTAGGTAGCTGCTACTAGTTTAAGTTTAGACAAAACCAGTGTACTGGTCTTTAATTTTTATTGGCAACTGACCATAACTGGTTGCTTAACTGAGCATCTACCTTTACTGTTTGAAATTGCCTTGACTTTAATGCTCCAAGATTCTCAAAAAACATGTATGAAGAGGTTTTGTGCAGCAGTAGTTGTCAGTAATGATGGCAGTATCATGTTTCTTGCATAATTTAGAGGACTTTCCTCCTAAGCATTCTGTGAGAATAGATGATGATGTTAAAAAGGCAATGCATGCAAAAAGAGAAGGGAAAAGTTAAGTAAAAGCGAATGCTTTTGGTGAATTGCTCCCAACTCACAGTGGCTTGGCAGATGATGGTCTCTTCACATCTGGCCATTTTCGACGCTGAAACTGCCTAATTTTCAAGCAGCAAAAGGAGAAAAAAGTTAACCATCACCAAGAAAACAACCAGTACCACAATCTCAAAGATGAAGAATTCAGCCAGAATTTTGACTACTAAGATCAGAACATAGTGTAACATTGAAACAAATAGCTCCAAAGTTTCAAAGCAAGTGGGGGGGAAAGGTCTTTCAAATGCCCTTTCAAGCCAGGCCTTTCCATGTGGTTCCCAATCCCACACTTGCTCTTTCAGCATTAAGGTAGTACTTCAGAATAATAATGTAACTTTTTTTTGTTAATTTACCTGTACTGCTCGTAGCTTCCATCTTTAAGTCCTAGGTGAGAAAAATTAACAATGTTACTAACAATTGTATGAGAAAAAATAAAGACTCAAGAAATTTAACAAATTTCCTGATGTCTTGAGTAACCTAGTATGCCCTCACATGTGATCCTGCACTGAGCTGAAGTTTGGAGCAGAACTCTGGAAGTCCCTTCCAGCTGACCTGTGTTCAGGTCTGTGTGCTTCAGAGTGGCTGTTAGGGTATTCTCTCCCTTTTCACGAGTATTGTTTCTTCCTTGTCTTCTCCTGCATCTCAGCAATATTTATTACTATGCTAAGGGTCTTTCTTCATCTTAAAAACATGACATAACACAAACTGAACATGTACAAAAATCTGAGAATGCAGCTATCACCCTGAGCAGGACATTACTATTGTAAGTAAATCCTAAAATCTTTTTGACTGATTCAAGTTTTATAATGTTAAAGAGTATTTTGGGGTTCTCTGGGGTGTTTGTGAGTGCAGTAGAAGAGGCACTTACCAAGATCCATGTTCCTGGTTCTTGGATTGCATTGCTTATACCCTCTGCAACTTCTGAGTTCCATGAGCTGGACATGCAGTTGATTAAGAACATCTCTGTCAAGCGTATTCACTGCATTAATTAGCTGCAATAAACAGGAGGTTCTTCTTAGTGACTCTGTAATTTGGTAACTTTTGAAATACAGCTGGTCTCTTTGTAACAGGAAAGAGCCACTTTATACCAGTTTAAATGATACAGGCCTTAACTTCATCCTACAGCAATACGGCGTGATTTCAATTTATTGGTGACAAGTAACAATGATGTATTTCTTGAGCTGTGATCCTAAGGTCTATGATCAGATACCTGATATGGATCGGTATTGAGATCAAAATACTCCAAAAATCCAGTAGCAAATTCACAGAACAGGAAGTTGTGGGTCTCGTTGATTGTCCTCAAACACCAGTACGTGTTGTTGTTGGCACTGGTACAGGCACAGAAAGGGCCCACTGCAAATTGAAGAGTTATAAAGACATAAGCTACATGCTTCTGTCTTTAGCACTGCTAATTACTTTCTGTTTATAGTATTACTTTATTCATAGACAGTTACTCTCATTCTCACTCCTGAGCTCTAAAGCAGAGAATGCATTCCAGCATCAGCTTCTTGTTCTGTGCATACCTAGTCCACATACTAATTACAGTAACATCTTGTCTAGTTCCTTTCTCTGGTTGTGAAACATTCCAGATGGTGAGATACCTTGCAGATCAGTGTACAGTATTCAATAACCTGTAGCTTATTTGCAGTTGGTTTTACCTCCTTGCCTTTTGTGCAAGAATAATGATAACACTGAAAACAGAGATTATTTACTATAGAGAAGACTGTATGGCTTTGGTTACAGAGCTAATAAAACCAGTAACTACTAGCAACCCAACATCCCAGCCCAGCCTAGCCAAAATTTGCTGACCTATTCCTTAGTTTACAGTACTCTTACATGTCCACAGGGGAGCAGTTTGCCAGTGCTGGTTGTCGTGGGTGAAGCAGGTCAGACCAGGCATGCTGCATGTGTCATTATTTTTGATTCTCTTAAGCAATTTGCGCAGTTTCTTCTTCCGTCTCTGCTCTCGCAGCAGCCATAGCCTGTCTTTCTCCTGTAGGGCTTTCCTGCACACGTGACATGTTAGGATCATGGAAACTCTGTTAGACTTGAACATAGCTAAAACACCCCGAAGTAGCTAATAAAATAAGCCACTCAGAGGGAAAGAATCCACATTTCTTACTTAAATGGTGTTTCATACAAATGGAGATGACTCTGCAATTCAATAGCACTGGGAAAAAAAAGCAGCCAAAGGGGCTTGTAGGCCTAAGGTTTGCAATGTGCTTTTTTCAAAAGCAGAGACCTTATCTTAGAATTTACAAGCATTTTGATATGGGCTTAGTTCCTTACCCATGTGTCTCTGTTTATGCTTTTTAATACAGGATAAATTGAATACTACTACTATTGCCTAGTGTGTAACTGGTGTGTACAGACCTAATATTAATATTACATTTTGCACATCCTCTCTCAAAGGAACAGGCCTTCACTTACTTGAAAGGATGAAGACTGGATCCTTTGTGTCTCAGTTTGCTCTTGTGTTTTGAATGGTAACTGGAAAATAAAAACAGCATTGCTGGTGAACAACAGCAAGAGAACTGCCCCCGTTCTTATAACATTATCATATTGGATTTGAAGCAGATTTAATCAAGTGTCACTTCTCCCTCCAATTTATTAGTGTGTGTGATGAATAAAGGCAGCCTCGCTCGACTGGATCAGGCACTTCCCAGTCTCACTGTGTCTCTGTTTCCTCAGATCCTTTGTCCACAGTGACACTTGGTGTGCTAACACCGCATTGCAATGTACATCCACGTCCAGCTACAATTTACTATTATTTTAGTTTTAACTGGTTGTTTCCCCACATGAGGCACATAGAATAAATAGATTTGTAATTAAATTACATTTCTGCAACAGAGTATTCCCTAATTTGTTCTGATAATGACAAGTTTATACTACCCTCCTGTCATTTTCCTTACGAATGCCAAAATTTCAATACCAGCTGTACTTCGTAGGACTGGGAAGGGGTGTGGGCGTGTCCTCCATTATTGCTAGCTGAAAGTTTCAGGACAACTTGAACAAGATGGCTTGAACTGTCCCAGCAAGAGCACTGTCTAATATATTCAGAGATATGCAGAGTATAAGCAGACATACACATTCTCGCTGGGTTACCACTGCTTTGCCTCTCAAGAAACTCTTACAGTATTTTGCAGAAATTTCCTTTCTGTGGAATTACCAGAGTTTAAAAAAAAGAACAGCCGCAGTCACTGGCAATATTTTCTTATTGATAAAGTTACTACATATACAAATCAGTAAACACAAACTTAGTTTAATAACTGTTGTTTTCTAAACAGTACATCTGAATTCAATTAGTTGCCAGATTAAAATCTCCTTCAAAACAAATCTTTTAAATTCTGAAAACTTTTGGGAGCCTTCATAAGTTTAATTAGTATAACAAATTTAACAAAGTAAGATTATTTAAGAACTATCTTCTTCAGTCAATTTTTTAATCTTGCACAGATGCTGGGCATTTCATCAACTAATTCTAAATGCTAAATCAAAGCAATTGCAACACAAACACTTGACCATATGTAACTCAGATGATTAATTTATTTGATTTCAGTGGGATTAATCATCTCAATAATGCTATGCACAAATATAAGTGTATCAGTCTGAAAATAAACATTTTTTACATTTTCTATAAAACATTCACCAAAAATAACTTCATCTTTATAGTACATATTAAGTAAACTCAGTTTATGTAAACTCAGTTAATCAGTTTTGAAAGCAGTGGATTATAAACCAATATAAACTTTCTGTCTGTTTACCATCTAGAATAATACATCTTTTTTGACATGGACTCCCATAACCCAAGAAATTGATGATCTCAATATGTTAGTGGATCTGCTGCTGAAACTATTTTGCAGGATCCACACGGGCCACACCCACAGTCCACAATAATTATAAACATCGTATCTGTAGAGTGCATTGCACCTCCAAGGTTTTCAGCATGTTCAAAAAGGCATTCTGTGACACCATTAGGATAGAGAAGTTTTATCCACACCCTCTCACAGAGTCTACTTGGTAACAGGTGCTTTAGGCGCATCTAAAGCACAGCTGCCATGCAGTTATGACTCCATTCAGATACAGCTTTCTTTTTTCGTTGATACTCATACCGTTCTGCCACTGTGGCTGCAGTACTGTCAGTGATACCTGGCTCTCAGCAGCCTCAGAGCTGGCTCTGTCATCACCATAAGCAGGAGAAGGTGCTCCTGGGTCTCCTTCCGAACAGTTTTTCTCAGGGGCAAATTCTGTTTGGGTTACCTTTTGATTTTGGAAGATTTTCTGTTGTGCTTATTTGCAGAGCAAGAGCTCAATTGTCCAATTAAACTCCTGCCTGGCAGACAGTGGGCCTTGTACTTGTGCAGCAGCCTGTGTACACTTCCCCTGAATGTGTACACAGGAGTACAGTCAGCACAACCACTGAACAAGCAAGATCCTGATCTCTCCTGTGAGATCTGATAAATCAGTTACAGTTGCACACTACAAATAATTATTCGGAAGTACACCAAAAAATACCTTAGCTTGTTACAATCACACTCTTCAGGTCGCTTCTTCTTTAGATGACCTCTCACCTCCCTCAGGTTTTTTATTTTATTTTGCAAAGTTTCAATCTAAAAAAAAAAAAAGGCACAAAGAGTTTGAAAAAAACCAGCATGATTTAGTGCTATTCTAACCTTCTCAAACTCATTCTACTGTCACCAAGAGCTTCCTCTTCAGTACCTTCTGTGGCTCGCACCACTAACAATCATTTTAAAATTATCTCGCTTTCCAGAAGGAAACTACAGCAGGAGGAAGCTGGCTCAGTTTGCCTGCTCTGATTCTTGACTCTGAAAGCAGAATGCGTTGCTGCGGGAATGAGGGGACGCACAGTTGCAGGTAGACAGACACTCCTGCATCCACTCTGGTTTTGCCTCTCTACAGCACATTCAACAAGGGTAGAAAGGCTGCTCAAAGGAAAACAAAGTCATTACATTTCCGCGTGTTCTGACACTGGGAAGGGGATAGGGCAGGGGTGATCTGAAATCCCCTCTTCAGAGGTTTTGAAAAAGCAAAGCAGCAAGGTTCTGTCACTTTGCATAGCAGGCTTTAGCAGTGTCTGGACACATGGGATAGCAATCAGCAGGTAATTGTGCCACCCTTGAGGTTTATTTTTAACTGCCTTTTTTCACTAAATGAAACTCCTGCTTTTGCTCAGTCTGGCTTACAATACAACATGGCCCATTTCCACTCGGGTATTGCAGGCCTCTGCACAGCAGAAAAATCAAAGTAATCTAATGTGCACAACAGTCTCTGCAGAACTACCTTTGGCCATCAGTAACCATCAGCTCATGACTGTTGAAGCAGAGACAGGGCAGAGTGTTCAAGGAAAATGGACAAAGAACCCAGCCCTGTGACCCTAAATCAGGAACACAATTGGACAGAAGTGTGTTCACATTTCCTTTGACACTCCATATTGGCTACATTTTCTGAAGAAAAAACAATTACAGGACCGTGGTAATATTAAAATTGCCCTTTTTTAATCTTAGCAGACTAGTAAGTTTTTAAGTATTTGCCCTGTGTGTCAATCTTTACAAGAAAAGGGGACCAAGAAGTTCTTACATAGAACTTTACTGTGAATTTATGTAATTTGCTAAGAGATTACAGGATGTCCATCCTTATGCTTCTGTCTGGCATTTGTTCCATCCTTACCTGGTCTGTAGACCCTCTTTCATACACAATACACATGAAGGGTTTGAGCTAATATTAGTGGCAAAAATGTCAGATAAAGTCTTACTGGCAAATTTCACACAGCAAATTACCTCTAAGTTCTCCATATACACAATCCTATGAAAAAATTCAACTCAAAAGTGCAAGGTTGAGAAAAGCAGTAGCAAGTGAAAGAAATTAATTCTAGAAGCACCAAAACTAATGAAGCTCACTTTTCCTTGGGCCGTTATATTTGATACTGAAGGACTGTTTTGACAGGTTCCCCACTGGGGAACAGGACTCCTGAGATGATAAAAAGATCCAGATTAATTTTTTTCCCAGGATAGGGACAGCTTTAAGTCTTACTTGCCTCATAAGGCATATGACATTTCTCAGCTGTGCTTTCAGTTGCAGTTCTGTCCTCCACTCAGCATCTTGTCTTCACAAACTTGTAATAATTTAATTATTTCTGAAATTAGCCAGCAAATTCAAAAGGTTCCATGGAGGGAAAAAGACACCCAGAGGCAGACACAGATAGTCAGCATGATCCTATCACCCCACAGAAAACAACACTAAAAACACACACGGAAAACATCACTGACCTCATGGTCAATATGAAGTTTGTGGTCCTTCCAAGCTTGCAGTGACCTGTACAGATCTGTGTCACACTGAACAGTATCGTTCTCCAGGATATAGCACCTTGGCATGGAAAAGCAAACAGTGTTTATTATTACAGTGGATACACACACACACAGAGCAATGCAAACAGCTGCTCTTAAGAACACAGCTCCAGGACAAATGAGACCATGGACTGGAAATGACATGCAGAATTCAAAAAACAACGTTCATTCAAGAAAATACAAGTGTGCTCTGAACCAGGAAGGAAGTCTGGGTTGGAGTTGCCATGGAAATTTTTAAGTAGAAAAATTCAATGAGAGTATTTCTATCAAGCAGAACCTGTTGACTGTTTCATTTCTGTATGTAAATCATGCTACACAGAATTCTTGCTTATTCAATAGACTTTCTGCATAAATAATCATTACTAACTAGCAAGCATTGAAAGCATTACTCAGAAGCAATTTCTTGATGCATAATTAAGTGATGCAGGGGTAGTAGCAAGGTAAGATGCATTACTACACCATAAAGAAAAGAGAAGAAACTCAAAAAAACCAAAACAGAAACAAAGAAGTTTTACTATTTTCTACAAAAGTGATAAAATCTTTCAAGGGTATCTCCTTCAATTTGAAAGCAAAACACCCTCTGACAATATAAAATCTTTGTGTTTCACTAACTTCTAGTGAAACCCAGTTCTTAAAATTATTTAATAAAGAAGAAAACAAAAAACCACTACTTGACAGATTTACCTGGAAAGTTTATTAGAGGTTGAATACCATGCAGCCATTTCTGAATGCTTGTTTAAATTAAAGATGAATGTTTGCAGTGTTCCTTTATTTTCTTTAAACCACCTCATGTATGTTGTCCCACGGCCTTCTTTTCTGCTAGGGAAGTCTCATGAATAATGTACACCCTTCCTGACAGTTCCTTGTAAAAATTTGGGATTCACCCACTAAGGCAGAAAAAGTAAATTTAATTTGTTCCAGAAGAAAAAAACCAGTGATTTATGAGTCCTGAACATTCACGAGAGCTGGGATAAGAGGGCACAATTCTCTGATGCCTACATTTCCTCATATTGGTGACTTTCTAATTCACTTTTGTGAACAGAAGGCAAATGGAAAACACAGATATCAAGAGCAGCTACCTGGCTCCTGCATGTTTACATGAGCTAGTCATTAAACAATATAAAACATGTAATCAATAATGACTGGTGGATTTTCTGATAGCTCACAAATGGAAATGGTGATAAATGAATTACAGTACAGCTAAAGAGACACTATCAGTCCCTAGATTCACCACCGAGGAAGTTTTTAGCTGTTAAAGTGGTCAGACAATTGCCTCCCCTCTCTCTCAGTATGTTCCATTTCCCAATGCTTCTGGTCCATCCAACTTCATTCATAATACAGATTTTCCTCTCCTAGCACTGATTACAGAAAACTCTGTACAAAGCAACCAGTGACACAAAACCAGTTCACGCTCCAGTCAGGGCCTTCAGTCTCCAGCCAGGCCAGGTTACCCCACTGCACACTCATTTGCAGGAGTATGGCCTCTCCTGGTTTCATGCAGGTTTAACACCCCTGTTGCCAACAGTTTTGCTTGTTCTCACTGGAAACATAAGCACTGATGAGTGGCTACTGTCTCCACCCAGTGCAGAAGACAAAAACACTGCTGCAGCTCTTCAGGAGCTTCATGCCCTTCTGCACTGACAAAACTAAAACAAAACTGAAGACTATTGTACAAATGGAATAAGAATTTTAGCATCCAAAAGGGATGCAACATGCTTAGCACACTTCAACCCACACATTTATGAAAAGAGCAGTCACTTAAGGAGCAAAAGCTTTTAAATACCTAGCATGTGCACTTACCTGTGGGTCACTTTGATCAGATTAGGGGCTGCGTACTCTGCAATGCTACCAGTGCCACTATATTCCCCCATGTCTCTATCTTCTTCCTCGTGGAAAACAGCCCTCTGCACCTTGTGCCGCTTGGTGATGTTTCTTGGTAAGATGGGCTGGTATCCATCCTCTAAAACCAGGTGATAGGCAGCTCGATCTGGCTCAACAGACACAGAACGGATAGAGCGATTCCGGACATAGCTTGGTTTGAATTCTGCATGGAAAAAGTGGAAGAGCAGCAGAAACTGCATGTTACAATTTGCTCCTCTCTGTGGCTCTTGGAAGGAAAAACCCCAGCCCATACTGTGCTGTTTAGAATTAACTGGATGACAGTGTTTGTTGCAGTTCTCCTGTGAACTGCTGCTTCCTTAACTTTGGCATGGATGGAAGTACCAGTGGGTGGGTGGATACCTCAGAGCATGAGAGGGCAGGTACAAGGCAAACAGAAAAGAATGGCAAAGGGGGAAAAAAATGCTGTAGTCCAGCACCAGTGAGAACAAATAGCTCGTTCAAATGGATGCTTGCTCTTCCCCCACAATTACCAGATGGCAGTCACACCTTAAGCACTAACTGTGACAGTAATGACAGCCAGTCACCCTCAGGGAACAGTTCTCTGTGCTCTTCTGCTGTCCATCATACAGTTCTTCCCAGCTAGAATTCCTGCAACACATCCTTGGAGTTGTCTCAGTATTCGCAGTGCTCAGCCTGAGCCTTTTCCCAGTTCTATTCTTCAAGGCTAGGGCTAGATCCTTGATTTTTTTTGGAAGGGATTAATATTTGAATCTTTATTTTTATCCACATGCAATTATTTTCTTTGCAATTCTTTCCCTGATGTGCAGCCCAGACAGTCAGTTTCTCCATGAAGGACCACCCTCCAGTGCTATGTACTCCCTCAAACTTTGCTTCTGCATTTGCAGCTCAAAAGCAAAATGAAACATTTGTTATGAATTGCCACTGTGCAGTATGAGATTCTCATTGATCTTTTCCCTATTACTATTTTCCAAAGTTCTCTGTTCCAGCCCAAATCCCCAGAACTCCTCTTCTGTTTGGTCTGGAATGGCAAAAAGAGAACGTAGTCATGAAATCTAAATCTGCATTTAAACTTCCCTGCTGTATGATGGGGTCCATCTCTGACTGTATTTCCTGCTCACTACCATTGACTGCTGAGAGTCACTCATTAGGCACAATCATCTCATTCCTTGAGAAAAAAGTACAACCTAGGTATCACAGACTCTCTTGTGCTCTATGCCCTAGGGGAGCCTGAGGCTTTACTCTGTATATGAGGCTTGGAGTTACCACAGACATTACTGGAAACAACTGAGTCCCTTAGATCCTTTCGTCACTTCTCATTTAAAGAGACAAACACACAGCACACCTCATGAGATGGGACTTCCCTCTGCAATCTGATAAAGGCAAAATTCAACCAATGTGCCAAATGAGAAGATCGATCCTTCTTGCCATCCCATGCTCCACAGAAAGGCCAGCTTCTTCAGTGGGATAATCTCTCCAGCAAAATAAGCAGGGGGGAAAAAAAATATGGAACCAGAGGCTGAACAACCAAAATTGACAAAAAAGTACCTTAGCTGTCACGCTCTGGCATTAATGCAGAATGACTTTTTTCAATAAGCCTTAAATTCATTTCAGATAGATTGCGCAGTCTCAAAAGTCGTTTTGCAGTCTGTGGGAAGCAGAATAAACATCTCCTCCCACCTGAAACTTGGCCAAGCACGATATTTTTGTCAGCACCACACAGAGAAAGCAGAATACCAGCTGGATTGTCTGGTTTGGCACATTTTCCATGCGTAGTTCAAAGTTTACTGCTGATATTAAGCAAGGTGAGTCACAGCTGAAGGGATAAAAAAAGCCACAAAAGACTAGCCCTATTTCAGGCACCCATTCAGGAAATGTTTGAATAAATGAGACAGAAACTATCATCTTTTCCAAGGTAGGAAGAAGTTCTAAAAAGCTACACCCGTACCAATGAGATTTAAAGTATAAACTCCCATTTCTTTAATCATATCTTCATTTTATCTTGTTCAGCGCAGCCAACAAACAATTAATCTTCCTTCCAAGTCTAATACACCAATCCAGCCTGCTGGACCTCAGTAGAGGGCCCCAGGAAACCATCAACTACATGTCCCTGAACAGCTAGGAGCCAGGTTACTCCCTCCTTTGCAGCCAAACTAACACAGCCTTAGCACTAATTAATTGGTGTGGAGTGAGGCGCCTCATAAAGGACTGCTTCTATTGCTTTATCCTAACATGTTACCCACAGTGCTGACTCAGTGCTGTGATTAGTATCAAATTCTGAAGTGGCTAAAATATTTAATAAGATCAATACTCATTTGTACTGTGTGCTCCTATCTGCTAAGTGAACTGCAGGCATAAATACTAATGTTTAATTACTTATTAGTCAATCTTCCCCCAGGTTTTACTCTCCAATCTATTTACCTCTGTACACAGCCTACAAACAGCCAATCCAGGGCTGTTAAATGTTTGGCCAAAAACATCTATGCTCCTTTCTTCAGGTTACTAAAGTCTGGCTTTGGTAAGCTCTCTGAATCTGATGCCTCTCTTCCCCAACTAATACAGAAACCAGCTGTCTTAGAGATGGTATTGCTAAGAAGTTGCAACCTCAAAATTGAGCTGCAAAATGGAGTCCAGAGGAATTTAAGCCAAGAAAGTCAACTGCTTTCAGAAACCAAATCATCCAGCTGGTGTTGCACCACTTGACCTGCATCTTTGTCTTCACTGGAACCTGAAAGGAACAAAGTTTTCCACTAATGTCTATGTATTTTGCATTTGGTAGACAAAAGGGCTTTTTTTTTTTTGATGACAGAAAGTAAAACTGGACCCTGTAAAAACATTTCTAAAAAAATATCTCTAGTGTCTAGAAATATAGATTAAGTTTAGAGGTACTTTCTTATATCCCATTCTCACAACTGCCACTTGAAATGCATTATCTGTAAAGTAATGGACTTTTTATTTTTAGTAACAAATAATGTTATTAAAAATGTCATTGTGATCCAGCATTGATACCACCTCAAAAGTAAAATGACTGTCAGGGAAATTTGAATAAAAATGCATTAGCCTCTTCGTACACACTTCTGTTTCTTTACTATTCAGTGTGGCCTATCATCATTTTCCTACATGCAGTTTAAGAATTCCTTTAGTCACATACACTCGCTCATCACAGGAAGAAGAGGTCAAATCCACAGCAAGAAAAACATAATAGGCCACAACACAGCCAATGATTTTGAGAGCTCATTATTTAAACTTTCCACCTGCTGCAAAGCTCTGTTTGATCTTTCTCATAAAAACAAGAGCATACTAAAGAAATAAAGAGGACAAAAAGGGAAACATTCCAGACATCTAAACCCAGACATACCAAATATTCATGTTTATGGGTTTCTGGCGCTTAAGTGCTTTACAGTCAAGCCATGTATTTTTACATTGTCCAAATCGCACATATATGACAAGGCCCTGTTGTGAAACTGACTTTACTCAATTTAGAAAATGCAGCTGCCTGCTAAATGCACTGGTGCACCTGAAAATACATTCTAAACCATGTCTACACTAGAGTGTAATTATTTTATCAAAATGTCTGGTGCTCCAGCCTCTGTACCAGCAATTTAGTCTGGTCTTTTAGACCATCTGTTCTCACTATATGTAACTGATTTCAATCTTTCTGAAAGACCAATCCTTATACCCTATTAGGGTTTACAACATGCTTGATGCACCCTAGATGCAGGGCATCAATTCTGCTTTTCTGCAAATGACTGTAGATTGGAATGCAATAAAATGACCTTTTGCAAATCTATCTCTGTTATGCACAACAGAAATCAGTGATCAGGGCATTTCCTTCAAAACTTTGCTACTGCTTGGAACTACTGCATTAATGTGGACATGACCCTTAGTCCAGTTAGAAAATTGTATTTTCTGTTTGGCAGTGGTCCAAACTAATGAATAGCATTTACCGGCATTCAAGCAGGGCTGCAATGCAATCTCATACACTCATCAAATTGTGAGTAGCAGACCTCAAAGGTGCCCTAACAATTATGCAAACCAGCACAGACCACACTTTATCCCAAGTCTCACAGAACAGGTCATAAAAACGCAAATACACATCATGAGTATCCAGGCAACTGTCTTAACTAACCATAGTCCAGTGAGACAGTTTTCCACATAAGCTATTTAGAAAAAACTTGGTATGTCACCTTGACTTCTACAGCTTTGGGCTCACTTACATTTGGTGTGTGATTTATTAGATAAGTGCATGTAGAAGAATAGCCAACACCAATGAAAAAGTCTCTGTCAATAGGTCCAAGCTAACCTCTTCCCTGTACAGCATCCCCCAGATGTGGGAAGAGGGAAAAACAAAGCATCTGTGGAGGCAAATACTTTACTTTAGACACAAGCAATGGCTATGTGATTGTCAAGATCCTATTTTGTGTTGTTGAAGTTTATGCCTTAAGGTTCAATGAGGCTAATGAGCTGAAGGATGTAGTATAAACTTTGTCTCATCTGAGCAGAACACAGGGAAAAAGCACCATTCTGATCCCTCTGTGAGAGGGAGCAAGTTTCATTTTTTTTCACCTTAACTTTCTACATACATAAACTAAAGATAATTATACACTTAGCCACCTCCTTTGGATGTTGTGAAAATTAGTTAATGTTTAGAAAGCAACAATGAGAAGTACTTAAGTAAGTGTTAAGTATTATCAGATAGCATTACATTGCCCTCACTTTAATTGTTTTCCTGTCCTCATTAAGTGCCTTCCATCTACTGCTGTTGATTCCCCATGACTTAATTCCTTCTGTGACTTAAAAAAAATTAGTTAAATAAGTACAAATTCTAGTGTTCTTTACAGATTGTTGGCTGTAGCACATATTGAAACATCAAGTATAGCTGATGGAACCACTAACTTTTTTCAACTCAGAATTTGCTTAGTAACTACTAATCAGCTTGCAAGACAAATATAATGGGAGAAAATAAATTTAAACTCTGTGTTGCAAGTTTGTGTCATGATATAAAAAGACTAATCTGCTAAATAATTAAGGCTCTGTATTTGTGGAGTGAGATGAAAGAAACATTACAAGTAACTAATAATTCCATGTTGCCGTTTACCTCTAATCTATAATTATAACTATATACTTCAAATATAGATGTTAGTCTGACTATGATTTAACAGAGTCAGTAAAATGGGCTTTCTGAAAAAGCACTAACCTGTGCCAAGGAAACCAGTCATCCCCTTTGGCTGTTATGTCTGATTAAAAGTCAGCGTTGTCTCTGCTGACTGAGCAGAAGAAAAGGATGTTAGAAGCGAGCAGCTTCAATAACAAAGTATACACATCCTTATTGAAAATGAATTACTGAAGTAACAGTTCCAAGCATTGCAGGAGCTACTGAAAATTGAAGTATTTGCTGTATAACACTGTTCATGTTCCACAGCCTATGTCACTGTCTGCAATTTGCCTTTTCAGCATGGGCACTGCATTTCCCAGAACGAAGCATTCTTCCTACAGCCAGATATTCTCAACTCTGATTGTCCAATATGAGACATGCTCTTTCATAGTTGAGATACATAGAAAATATGCTAATATAATTCAATGCCTATGATTGTCAAGACAATTATGTGAGTTAGCAAACAACAGCTTTCTAAGGCAGAAACAGAAGATGCAGAGGGTTTGCTTACTTTTCTTGGAGAAGAGTTTCTTTCTCTGTCTGATGTGGCTCAGCTTGTATTCATTCTCTTCACAATTGCAGTCTTCGCTGTTCCTGTTGTAATACTTGGGCAAAATATTGGAGGTACCCTTGCCTTTGCTTGTAGCTGCCAAGTCTGCCATTCCCTTGCACTTGTGCAGCTTGAGTTTTCCACTGGCATCTTCCACACACTGCCATTTCTGGAAGAAAAATTTGGTTATTAAAAATCTGTCCCAACTGTGGTCTGTCTCATGGCCAACTCCAGCAATTTATCAGATATTCCTTGTAGTAAAATGGGCTCATCTATCACCTATTATCAAACCAGATTTTTGTAAGATTTTATTTTCAGACAGAACAGCAAGACTTTAGAACAACATTGCATTTGTTTCTGATTTTGCCTCTTGGAGGCAGAACAACTGAAATTTCTTTTAAAAATCAATACTACAGCTAAAAACATGAAGGTGGCAAGCGACAACTTTCAGAAGCATAACTGCAGCATAAACCAAGGACATTCAAGCTGTATCCTAATCCTGAGAGTCTTATACAACTCTCAGCACAGTGGGACCAAAACCTTCCAGCTTTATGGAAGTCCTCCAGATAGAATCATATACTGGCTTGGGTTGGAAGGGACCTTAAAGAACATCTCGTTCCACTCCCCTGCCATATGCAGGGGGACACCCTTCACCAGACCAGGCTGTTCAGAGCTCCATCCAACCTGTCCTTGAACTCCTCCAGGGATGAAATGTTTTCCAGGATTGCTCTACAAAAGCGCGTGTTTCTCTTCAATGACTTTTCAAAGGGTCAGATCAGCTGTGGAAGTCCTCAGCTGCACGAGTTAATCTCCATCTTGAGTGGTTTTCTTAATAGCTTCCCCCCCTGCCCCCCAGTAACTTGCTCACAGCTCTTTCATGCTGCTGTCAGAGCTGTACCAAGGGCAAGGGAGTTTAGCTGCCTTCAACCTGGCACAGAAGTTCCACTCACTTCCCAGGTACATCACAAAATGATTTCACCTACTCCATAATTTATCAACACTTTGCTACCTACAGAGGCTTAGAGATACATAAAAAACCTCTTACAGTAGCAGTTGCTCCTGCTTTAAAAAAAGTTTCTCAGAAACACTCAGCTTCTTGTTGAGTCTTGAGAAGCGTTCCTCTTCTTCCCTATTACAAAATCCCGTAAGCCAGTTCCTCCGGGACTCACTAGAATATTGAGAATTTTCCAAATAAAAGAACAGAAATAAAAAACAGCAGCATCTTCCAGGGAAGATGATATTTTACAGCAGCCTGCAGCTCTATGAGGGAGACTCAGCCACTTCAGTTTGGACAGCAAGGTGTGCAAAGGCTGGGACAACAAAGCATATATTTTCTATTGACATTAATTCCATTGTTTGCAGGTATGCATGTATCAGTATGTATTATGCATGTAAGAAAACAAAATCACTGTGCTTTTATTATCAGACTTTAATAGGAGTCAAAAGTGAAGTGGCCAGTAACAGCACATTTACCTATCACTGTGGCAGAACCTCTCATTTAAAATAATCCATTTTATGGTGTGCCTACTGATTTCCTCAGACACCTGGATGCCAAGTCTCCTGAGCTGTATCTGTGTTCAGCCTCCTGTACAGCCCAAGCCTCGCTCTGATGCAAATAAATCCAGCTTAACTTACAGCACAATGAATTGGTTAATCAAGGAGAGATACTGACAATACAATAAGATTTTTGCAGGACTATCTTCATCTGTAAAGCAGTACATATTTACCTAGATTCAGTAACAAATTAATATCTGAAGAATAAATTCCTCTCTTACTTTTATAAATGCCTAACACTGATTGATGTACGTACAGACTGAGGTTTGAACTAAAAGTTATTTTACTAGCATAAGCAATACTTTCTTTTACAACTAAAAGAGATGTAAAAATGTTTGTTGCTGCTTCCCATTTCATCTGAATATCATTTTTGAAAATATATAAACAAACTGCATTTTCTGCTCACTAGAGTTCTATGCTCTAAGTACATTTCAATACATGAAAAATGAAGTTTCAACAGAGGGCAAGTTCAATGCCATGATGAGAATTACTGCAAGTACTCTGATGTGTGGCCAGAAAATATTTTTTGTCTATTTCTTTCATCTCTTGTCAAGAGATTGATGCTCATTTTTCCCCTCCAGGTGAACTGGAAAAAATCCTTTCGCTTTTGGTGCAGCTGTATGCTACAGTGAAAACATCTCAAAGACTTTGCTGAAGGGCACATTGTATGCATTAACAGGCCCCACTGCTGAATGACTGCAGTGCAGATCTACCTAAATTACATTAGAAATTCTTTAATAACCTCAGTATATCCCTGCTAATGACAAAAGTACCAATGAACCAAAAAAGACAGGAAGGAAGTTTTGGATCTAATTTTTAAAAAGATTCCTTCCAAAAACTGACACTGTTTCCTAGGTCTGGTCAATACAACCTCAAGCTACAGTGGCCTCAGAAAAAGGAGAAAATATAAGCAATTTTCTTTTATATTGCTCCTCTCTTTGCACTTATAATGATTGTGGTGGAATCAGGAATATGATGTAGAGGTGCCTTTTCTGAACTGCCAAGGAAGGCACACACTGATCAGTATAGTTTTCATCGCTGGTATGCCACACTATGTGAGAGAACTGGGGGCACAAAGCTAGTAAAGGATGTGCTTTTCCTTATGGTATCTTCAGGCCAGTTACAAAAGAGAGTATCCCTCCATGATCCTGGTATAGTACAAAGCAATTGGAGGGAAGACTCTATGTCAAACCTTTCATTTGCAGAACACCTGAAAGAAACGAAGTGCAAACATTTGCATTTTCAATGTTCTCCTGTGAAAACTGTCATATAAAATGATACTTCTAATGCTATTTAAAGGCAATTTCTACTTGTATCAGATTTGCATGTAAATAAATCTTCAAAAAGAAAACATATTTGAAAAGAAAATAATGTGAAATCAGGCAACTATTTCTCTTCAGGAGTTAGCAGTATTATTGTACTATGCCCGGTCCTGCTAAAGAAAAAATTACTATCTTTTAATTTTGAGAGTTCTTACACGTACAGCATAGATTCCCTATAGCAATCAGCACTGCTGCAGGTATTGCACGTTTATCAAATGTTTATCTTTTCTCTTCCTTGTGCACAAAATTGGCAACTTAGGTAAAGGGAGATTTTGTGCAGCTGTTGTTATGATACTGTGGGCGTTGCTGGGAATACTCTACAGAGCAATGCTGGTATCATAATTGGCTTCCACAAAAGCACATTAATGCAGGCTACTAGATAAAAGTGGGTCAGCTTCCACTCACCAGCCAGCTTCGGATGAAAGGCCAAACTACACTAAAAAGAAAAAAAAAATCGTGGAGGCCATTAGGTACTAGGATAATTTTTTTTCTTTTTTCTTTCATGTGGGAAGAGCTCATCTCTTTTAAATCCTTGAATATAAACGCTGAGCTGCTCTTTCATCTGATTCTACAGTCACCCTTTGTTGGATGCAAATAACTACCACGCATCAAACCCTAATAACTGGAAAAGAAAACATGGCAACACACAGATTCCCATTACTCTCAGAAGAATTTACATATATTAGTGATGCCAAAAAAATTCCACATAGTGGACTGTGAAACAAGGTTTTAGACATTATGAATAGCCTCTTCTCCATGATCTTGGTACTCTCTTATCAAAACAAATATGGGTTAAGGAGGGTGACAGAGATTTGCAAATACCACTTTATGGCAATAGACCTGTATTCACAAACTTGCATGCTTACAAAGCAGAATTTCAAATTCTCTATTTCATATTCAAAGCTTTATTTACCTCTCCTTTCTCTACCTCTCCTTTAAACTCTGCCCTTGTCTTTTAGCCTTCACTCCCCTTCTGAGTCTTTGATCTCCATTTGTGCTTCTTGTCTCCTGCTCACACTTCAGATTCCCTGGGACTGTTCAGATTTCTCTGTACATGAAATAGCAGGTCCCCAAAACTTGTTTAAGTCAAAAGAAAGAGTTCCAATGACTTCAGCAAGCTTTCAACTAATTCTGACCCAGATGGGTATTTATCTTTGCATTAGAATATGAAAATTCACTTTTCATACTGAACACTCCAAGTACTGTTATATAGTGTCCTGCAGGATCAGAAGACATCTGCTAAATAACCACTGCATCTGCATAACATCAACTCCCCAAGGCAGTGGTATGTTAGCTTGGGCTCATTCTACTTATTGTGCAGAGCTATGAACAGCACCAGCAAACAGACACCACCCATTTGTCGTTTGAGAAGTTAGATTTCCTTCACTCTAAAGACATTTTGGGTGCACCCATACTAAGACACAATTTATCCTCAAATAAGCACATTCATCTCCCAGCATTCCTATTGTCTAGATAGACTACTAAGATAGACTACCAGGACATATTCTCTAGAGTAGAGGTTAGAAGGATTGAGAATACCTTGAAAGCCCTTCACAGATTTTAATTGACTTGATTGTTTGGCAATTTTTTCTGATGTCCAACATAAATTTCTTTTTTTTTGCTTAATTTCATCCTATCACTTCCTATTATGCCTGACCGAACTGCTCAAAACAACTCTTCTCCTCTGTGTCTCCTGACAATGAGGATGCAGCACAAGCATCTCTTATTAGCCCATCCATACTGCAGAATTTATCGGT
>NW_005054356.1:4659373-4670808 GCF_000277835.1 Geospiza fortis | reverse complement strand
TATTTCCCCATCCTACTTACTGGATAATGTTGTAGTAGAAAAAATAACTTTTCTTCAAGTTCTTCAAATAACATTGCAAATTCATAAAACAGTGGCTTGCTCCCATTCAGCTAAAATTTCAGCTCAAGACTTCTGATGACAATAAATTACTGCATATAGTATTCCTTTAAGTTTAGTATTTTTACAATACAGAACATTATAATTGCTCTGTGTACTAAATCTGACATATTAGCCACAGGAGGAAAAGAACATCTGAAAAATTTTTATATATATAAATTGGATCTAAACACCTAAGGAACAATGGACTCATTTCACAGGTGCACTGAACTACATAATCAGTAGAGCCAGAAGTATGGAGTCTGGCCTTTGACAGTAAAAAAATTAACTACTGCAGCCTAAGTAGCCCATTACTGACTACTGCTTGGTAAGTCGTTCATATCATGTCTGCAAGAACAGTTATATTCCACAGACTAACTCATCCTGACAGCCCTCTGGGCTGCCGGAATATGAGGTAATGCCAGTGTGATAACAGACACATTAGCATGTGGACCCCTTCACCCCTTTGTCCACAGAATGTATTACAGTCCTTGGAAAGGCGTTCTCTGGCCCACACCTGCATGAGAGAGCAATGACACAGAGTCAATTTTGCCAAGAGTGGTGAATTCTCTGGAGATAGCCATGCTTTGCTTTTGCACTGCCCAGAAAAATTCACAAAGTCCTCTCCTATGTATGTCAAGACCATGTATTGATACTACCCTGATTTTTTTTCCATTAATTTCTTCTACGTAACTTGTATCTAAAGTGAACATATTGTCATATCTGCCCAAAACAAGGCAACAAGGGAAATGACACACAGTCAATGAGCTTTATGCCCATATACACACATAACTACATCTGTGTTTTCCCAGTGTGTTTTTGTTAAGAGGAGTGATATACTGAGTTAACAGAATTTTAGCTTCCCATTACTATATGTAATTCCAAGTAACAACAACAAAATGAATTAAAGAATTAAAGAGAGAATTTGAAGCAAAGCAAGCTGCACGTATTTAAA
Organism: Geospiza fortis; assembly: GCF_000277835.1. Taxonomy (NCBI): domain Eukaryota; kingdom Metazoa; phylum Chordata; class Aves; order Passeriformes; family Thraupidae; genus Geospiza; species Geospiza fortis. Next base: position 4,669,757 of record NW_005054356.1, on the reverse strand, counting down.
AAGGCCAATCTGTTATGTACATTGTAGCTTCTCAGCACTAATGAATCCCAAACCACATTCTCTTTGGGAAATAAAACTTTAAAACAGCCTAGGTGGTTTTCTTAGTGGTAGTCAGGAATCAATACAGAACACTTGAATCAGCAATTTCCTGACTGACAGTCAATCTCATAAATGCTGTAATAAAGATTTGAGTAAAGGTCACAGAACGAGCCATTTGATTTATACACTGGAATCGATGATGAGGTGAAGAACATTGACACAGTGAAGGTGTTGAGCTTAGCCTAATTACAACTCCTTAACTGCAGTCAGGAGTAACAATGCCCTACCTGGCCAAGCTGTTCACAAGCTGTTTGATACTCAGCTCGCTGACAGAGGTCTTTCACACGCTGGTATTTGGGTAGAAAGTTTTCTTCTTGGGCATCTACCTTCTCATTCTCCCTTTTATGCAGCAGTTTACTGGAAAAGAAAAAAAAACTTACTCTTACGTTAATATTAACTCCAACACACAAATACAGTTAGTTGAAAAGACTCAGAGGAGTAGTTAGTTTCCATGTCCATAGCATCTATTGTAGCCAAAACGTAACAGTCCAGTGGAAGCTAGCATTTAGCCTGTCCAATGACACACAAGTTATTCATGTCCTGCTCTCAGGGAGCATAAAAAAACATATAAAGTCAAGACACTCTGTTACATGCCTGAATGATAGGCAGTGACAACTGTCAATACAGAGAGACCATATCACATTCTACAGGGCTGCACTTTGGAAACCCCTCTTGCCCCCATTTATGTACTAAGGCAGAGGCACAGAGGGAATGGCCAGCAGATGAAGATGCAGAGAGGAATGGTTGCTCATAAGCCGGTGATACAAGCAGGAGGATTGGAGGACAGCAGCTGAGAGCAAATTGGGATGCCTTCCCATCTCTCAATCCAAGTAAACTCCCCTTCCCCCACCACAAGAGCACATTTATGCAGGCTGTAGGCAGAGGCCATCCATTCCCTACAATCACACAATCACTGCCATTAGGCATACTGCAGCCACGGCACAGCTAAATGGCTTTAGGCTGCTTTGGCTTTAGCTATTCAATATCCTTCTATTTAAAAAGACTGGGCTTTGTGATTAACACTTTCCTTACCCTCTTTCCACAAGGAACGAGTCTCTCCATACCTTCACCTTTTTCTTTAAATGAAACCTAGGAGGAAACGAGGAGAGGAAGACGCAATTCCCACAAAACCAGTAACCAAGTTATGCCCCAGTTTTCTGTCCCACCCCTAATTCCAACAAGAAACATGCCACATAACTGCACAAGAGGACATCCAGTTCTATGAAGCAGGAACATATGCCTCTCTACTGAAAAGCACAGGATATATTTCTCTCACAGGAACTAAATTCACAAGACAATTTCTTCAACATAAGCGTGTTGAAGACAAGAGATTAACTGAAAGTTCTTTGTTCACAAAGGATCACAAATTAAATCGGGACTTCCTGACTCATATTTGGGCTCTTACCCTGCATCTACCCAAAAATTATCCTATTCTAAAGCATCTGTTCCATTCCCCCTTTCCCTCCACCCAGCTACTTGTAAAGCAAATAGTTCTTCTTCCCTTTTTCTGCTGATTTTCTCTTCCAAGCATTCTCCATCAAGTCTAATTATCTTCTTCAGTCTTTTTCCAATGAAAGTACTGATGAAAAGTCTTAAATAAAAACCACAGTTTTTAGTGCTAGCCTGTCTTTATATTATAATCTGATACACAACCATTGCCTTCAATTATTTTACTAATAAATATTCAATATGAAATGCTTTGCTACAAATGATGCCATGAAGACATTTAAATATATAACTTACGTAGCCAAACACCTTCATGTGTAGCCCTCTCACTTCTACATAGACTACATTTAGTATGTACAGATGCCATGCATGCCATACATCTAGAATATGAATATGCCAAAATGAAAATAAATAACTGAAGTGAGCTGTATATGCCAAATAGTCTTCAGATTTTCCAGTGAATGATGTACTCAGATAGATGGTGATTTTATTATATTTTCCTTTACATTTTCTGCATGCTGCTGAACACTTGTTCAGTCTCTGGTACAAACACATGCATGTTTCCATGCAACATTTTCATTTCTTACCTATTTACCGGTCTCTCAGAATCCAGCAGCTTCAGAATGGATTTACCATCCATATCAGATGGAATATCCAATCCAGCAATATCTAGAATTGTAGGTGCAAGATCAATATTCAACACAATGTGAGGATTCCTGAAAAAAACATAAGACAAAACAGTTTAAAGTCTATGCAATAAGAGCAAGCAACTCCAGCTTCCACAGAGTCCAAAGACTTGAAAAGGCTTATTTTGTGACACCTGCAAATAAAAGGATGCATTCTGATTCTTTTCCATGAATGGAATTAACATATAATATATAGATTAGTTGCATAACCTCAAGGGGACTAATACAAATAATTAAAACTTTAGTACAGAGCATTTTTGAGAAAGCAAAGTAGTTCATACGGTAAAGTTAGTTAATTTTTGCACAAGACAGTTTAAAAACTGTTGGAAAAACTGTTTGGGTGTCTTACAGAATGAAAATGCTGATGACTTTCTTAAAAAGTAGATTTGGCAGGTAGCACACGGCTTACCTGTTTCAAAATCTGGTATAGAAATGAGTATTTCAGTTGCTATCACAGTAGGCATGTTCTGAAGAAAACGTGAGAAACATATTACTAGGCACTAGTAACAACTAAAAGTGACTGTTAATTTACAGTGTGAGACAGAAAAAGGAAAGGGATGAAGAAAAAAGCAGCATAGGGTTAAAGAGTTATGAAGAAAAAGCATGTAGAATTACTTTGTTATGATGTGCAGGCACAAAGAAAGGATGGGGCCAGACGGGCTGCAATAAGTATTAGCGCAGAATTCCAGCTGAAATTCAGGACAGAAGGAAGCTGTTAAAGTCATATTATTTAATGAGATACTATTTTTAAATTGCTACATCTTTGAGAGAGTAAGCAAACCCAGACTGACAAGAACATAGGTGATGAATTAAATTGATGTACCTGATCTGATTTTAATTGCTAATAATTATGATGTAGCATATTTGGTAACTGTAATGAGAGGTTAGTAATGACTTGCTATGGTATTGCTGTTAAAATTTCCCTGGTACCAAAAGGGCGTTCATAACAATTATTCTACAGGAAAAACATAAGGTTCACACAAAACATGGATGACAGAAGTTCTACCATTTAAAGAAAATCAGGCTGAGAGGGAAGACCAATTTATTTTCTGATGTATTCCCTCTGCAAGGTGTTATATCCTGTTCTTCCTATTTGCTCTACTGTGACAGGCTCTGTTCTGTTAAGATCTTGTCAGGCTGATTCTTTCAATTCTAACAGAAACATGTTTTCATCTTCAGAAGTCTTTGAAAAATAAAATTCAGTGGGAAGGTTTGAGAGCTTTTATGGATATCTGGGTGCAAAGATCCTAGAACTACAGTAGACACAATGTGGCTGGTCTCTAGCCTTATACGTTGCAGAGGCACTAGCTCAGTCACTTGGGCCATGTTAGCACTGACTCTCCAGGAAGGCCAAAAACTGCAGTCCAAGTGAAAGAGAGCAGGTTTTTAGAAGGCTATTCCAGTTCATTTGAAATTCTGGGCTACTGCAGACAAAACTCATTCAGTGCTGAGGTAATATGTTTAGTCCCAAGTGAGGAATCCCTCCCTGCTCTTTAGAGAATATTGTTTTTTCACATGCAAAACTGCTGAAAATAAATCAGAAACACAGTGCAAAATCTACAGAATTTAACATTTTTCTGCCTTCAGATAATGTGAATCAATGAATTTAACCAGCATATGATATTTGCTATCATATTATACACTAGATCCATTCCTCTGCGGTGAAGAAAAAATTGTGTGTGTTAATTATGCTAAGTCACGCACACTCATATAAATATTAGGCCGCAATTTATGGCACTCTGTCCAAAATCATTACCTAAGTGCAAATATTTGCTATCTGAAATAATTGCTTAGAAAGTGTATTTACTTAATTTTTTAGCTGATCAAAGCTACCATTTTAATTAACGGTTATACTCTGCACACTTGTGTGCATCCAAATAACAGCCCTAACCACATAGTCTCAGAGAATGAGCCAAACAGAATATTTTCTGGATGCTAATACATGAACTGGTCTTTATAAACTGAAACAAGTGACTCCAATGTTCATCAATAATTATCTACATTATACAGTATATTTTTTAGCTTTAAAATGACAGTTATATGCATAATTTGCACTACTCAAAAGAATGTGTTTCCTAGATTGGACAAAATTAAAAGTGATTTTTCAACTATATCCACAAAAGTGCAGTGGCTTGTGCTGCACACCCATGCAAGCAAAAAGGCAATGGCCTTGAGTTTGTTATACCATCCTGTGCTATCAGTTCTGCTTTCTGAGGAGACATAATTTTGTGCCAAAAATAAGCAGGATGGGCAGAACTTTGTGCCTCCATTTGGCTGCCACGTCAATATAACTAGAGATGTGAACATGAAGTTTTCACATCACAACACACATAAAAGCAAAGAACTTACAAGGACCCAGCCTCCACATTTGGTCCTCGGACATAGAAAGGGACTCTGATATCAAACTCATATGGCATGGACTTCCCCTTCACCAGCCCAAACTGTCCAATATGATAACCATGGTCTGCTGTGTATATTAGATATGTATTTTCCAGTTCTCCTGTTTCAGCCAACATATTGTAAATCTGAAAAAAAGCGAAACAAAATATGAAATTTATTCCCCTGAGTCTACATGTGGAATGCTGCATATCACTTTCCACCTATGTATAACATACAAATAACAACAACTAAAGATAGCACTGAGTTATCATAATGAACCACTCTGAATAATACATAATCACATCTTAATTTTACTAACTGAATATTGTGGCTATTACAAGACAAAATTCTGTTTTAAGGTAAAACACATTAGCATGCCATTTCAAAAATGTTTGGGTTCAGTATTCTGCATGAGAGCCATCAAGACAGTACTAAATACATACAGTAACAGAGATAAAAGTTTCAAGGTGTCATTTCAAAATTTTCTCTTTTATCTTCTTCTTGCAGTAAGCAGTTTTAATAAAATGACAGCCCTTTGAATCTCACACGTATTCAGGCAGCACTCAACAACCTTGCCTTCAGACAAATGACTCCCCATTATGCAGAATATTTGCAAAATATCTTCCAGATAAAAACCACTCAGTCATACTCTCTCACTATGGAGAATTAGGAGGAGATTTTAATGTGAATACTTCTACAGATTTACATAAGATACTACGTGAAATGTACCAACTTTAGCATCAAAGATCAATTTTTATGTGACATTTTCATTTAAGAAAGGTGAGAACGTGGTGGGATACCACCAAAGTGGAGCCTCACACAGGTGCAAAACATCAGCACAGGAGAAAAACTGTGGTGTTGGTTTGGGAGTTCATTTTTGGTTCTTTTCCAGGTTGTTTTGTTTGCTAGTTAGACTTTTTGGGGTTTTTGTTTGGGGGCTTTTTGTTTGTTTTTTTTGGGGGGTTGTTCGTTTTTGTTTTGCTTTTTTTGAGTGTGAGATTGTTTTGTTTTTTCTTTTTAATTTTGAAAAACTAGTAACACACATAATTCAGTAGGAAAAAAATTGGAAATTGGGCTAACTTGGTAAGTAAAACTAAAAACAAACCTAACTGATTTTGCCTGCCATGAATCACCCAGAGCGAAACCCTTTTACTAAACAGAAAATTCAAATTGTGTGGTAAAATCATCAATTTCCCCTAATGCTGGTGTCTGATCCATCTAAACAGCTTCATTAACATGAAGCAGAGATCATATTTGCCTGAATCAGTAATTGTAAGACACTAGTAACAAGTTTATGCAATGCCATCTACATAATCTCATTTTTGCCTTAGAGGACTCCTCTAATTTTATGTTCTACCTTTTTTGAATAAGAATGCCAAGAGATAAGCAGAAAAATTGCAACACCTTTACATCTGCAAAACCATTCTTCTTCAGCATAGCTTTCAGTAAATCCAGACATTTTGTTGAAGACACATAGTTTGCATTAAGAAATCTCATTGTTACATGATGCAGACAATTTTAAAAGTACTAATCTACGTATTTATTTACTTCCAGTATTTAACCTCCTCTGGGGTCATTCCACTTAGGACTCCTGTATCACCACTTTTTGCTGCTGCTGGTTTCTTCTCTCAGAAGCTCAGTGTTACAAGATCAAAACAGCCACACATTTAGGTAGTTATTTCCAACATGTCGTAGGACCACTTTATCAGAGGGTACATTTTTCAGATTTATGATGTGTAGTTTTTCAGGCAATCCCTTTCCCTTCTCCTTTATCCGCAGTAGTTCTGTGGCAAAAAATCAGCTTGTTCACACCACCCAACTCAGAGTACCTGTCTTTAGGAGATGAGGAACCTTACACATTGAATAAAGAGACAAAATGATCAGAGGTGAGAGGATTACACATTATTTAAAAACTGATTTTTTTTTAAACAGCCCTCCTTCTCCTTCTTTCTCCTTTATCTTCATATGAAGGACAACGTGGAGCTTAACTCCCGAAACAAAAACTTTGTTGTTTAGCCAAAAAACAAAACAAAAGTGACTATTAATCTTACCATCTCCATAGAGTCATCTACAGACATGAGTGTTTGAAGGCGCTTTCTCTGTAGCATGTTAGTGAACTCCATGTGTATAGGTTTCATGGGACCGGTGTACCTCATTATCCAGTGCTTGTCTGGGTTTGGAGCATAATTATAACTGGGTGTACTAAGGAACAGAGAGAAAAACCACAATGTTTTAGCCAAGTAGAAAAAAGTCATAGTAATGAATATTAATTTCCATTTGATCAACACTATAGGAAGTATTATCTGAGGTACACAAGAAAATATTAAGATTATTTTTGAAATGTCTTCTACTTTCATGTTACGAAGCATGGGAAAATGAAAATCACTTGGGGGGAAATAAAATCTATGAAAATATTAAACACATCTTATCTTTCCAGTGATTCCAGCTAACAAGTACATATTTCAAGGCCAAGAGACTTAGCCTCAGAAGACAAAACTCCGTGAGTATGATCAGGATGAAGCATGTATTACAGGGCTTCTACTCATGCAATTGCTTTGTTTTCACTCTGCCCACATTAGCACCAAATACTATGTCTTGTGCAAGCTGTTTAAAAACAACTATAGAACTTGCTGTAAAGGTTCTACTATGTTCTTTAACAGCTTTTCAGAGTTCAGCACGACTGGTTACTTGAATATTGTCAAACTTATGCACCAGAGGAACACAGGCACTCTGCCTACTGGTATCCAATTGCATATGAGCAGCAGAAGTGCACAAATTGCCGGACTTTAAAGACCTGTGAAAAGAAGTGGAATTAGGAAATATGGCTATATTTTAAGGACTCTTTCCAGCCACCAACTCCTTTGCTTGAAGTCCTGGCAAAATCCTAAGAACTTGGTTCAATGTCCCCCTGGAATCTCATTGTCCCTCCAAGTTCTCATGGTTCTGGGACATCATTAAAGTGATGAGGAAAAATATTGCCCATAGTTTCACGTGGTTGGAAGTCCCAGGATTCACTTTTCTATGCATAATTATATAACTTTAGTTAAGCGGAACCTAAATTAAAGATTTATTTTACTACCATGATGTCAACTCTCTGGATAACCAACTCACTAAAAGCTATTATTATAGCTTAAATTTGCAAGAAATACTATTCCTATGTACTACATTTATTCCTTATTACTTCAGGTTGAAGACCATGTTTTACAATTTCTTTACATCATGGCTCAAACACATCATGCACAGAGTCTAAAACATTAAAAATTACTTTTCCTACGTAATTTGGTTAGGCTTCCTTTTGTCATTCAAAGCAATAAAATCAGTCTATGCAAACGTAAATACTCATTTACTTTCCTATTAGCAGCACAGAATTTCCTAATAAAACCCTATTTGAGAAATGTCTACTTTTGGTTTTGTATAGGCAACAGAGCAGCAAGGTCATTAAAAGTTATTAAGATAAAAGATCATGTAAGTTGAAACTTCTCATCAAAATGCTGCATATATAATGCATCTTTGAATGTGACAGTCTTATGAGATTTAATATAAATATTAAACTAATAATCTGACAGTAACATTTTTTATGCAGAAAGCCTCTGTTAGATGCTATCTGAAAAATGTGCATATTTGGCAAGGGGAGGCTTCTTCACACAGGGAGGAAAGGGCTGGTGCCTATTCTCTCTGTACTGTTAATATTCTCTTAAATTTCAGAATGTTATTGTGGTTGAAATCATGACATTGCCTCTTTGAAAATGCTGACAATTATGGAAACTGTTGCTCTGTGATGTCCAGAATGAATCAAAAATGCTTCGCAAACTCCTTTTCCGCTTACTTCGTGACTTCCTGGCTGATGTGAAATCTCCCGCTATTTAATCCAAACAAAGCCCACAATTTTCTTTGATTACTACAAATGTAACCCTTTAATCCTTACCAGATTTGTCTGTCTTATGGGAAAAATACAAAAATTAACATTCCTAGAAGCTAGCTGAGACAACTTCTTCTGAAGTACCTAGAAGGGAACCCCAGACAGAGCTGACCTTGAAAAAGATGGGTGGTATCATGTACCCTCTATTGAAGTAACATTTCTAACCACTGTTAAATTGCCCAGCTGCCGCATTCTCTACAGCTCACAGTATAGGCAGCAATAAAGGAAAACCATGTAGCTGAGGGATTTGCTCTGTGAATAATTTTCAAACAAGACAAGACTGCCGGTATACACAGAGAGGAGCTCTACAGAATGAGATGGAGAGAGTCTGCAGTATAGGGCAGAATGGTCATACCAGTCAGAACATGGTAAAGAATCAAGAGAACAGCAGCATAAATTAGCTACAGAAGTACATATCAGAGCTCAGAAGCAAAGCAGCACGCTGACTAAAATCCGTACCACTGGCTTTTAGTTATTACTCCAATGCCACATGATGCAGTATATACATCAGTCAATACCAAGCACTAGCCTCCCACTTTCCCTTGGCTTTTCTTTTCCACAGAATCCACTTACAGACTTCACCAGCACGGCCACAGGGAAAGGTGGAGGATCATACCACCTGGTGTACTGCCTTCTGCTTTGGGGACCAGGCAAAGAATTTGTTCAGGGTATTGCTTATTGCTTTAGGGCAATTTGTAACTGTTCCACTGCATTCTGATCCTTCCTTACAATATCCACATGACAATGAAACAGTAAGAACTGCCTGCAACCCTTTATCATTGACAGATTTATCTGTTACTGAGATTCCCTGGAATTTGGGAACAAGGGAAAAATTGGAAACTAGAGAACTAATTTGCATCATTCCCTCAACTGTATGCACATGTTCTGCATTTTTACATTTACTCTTAAACTCAGGTCAATGAAAACTCTGACAGATTACTATTATTATTATTATTGTCATTATGCAGTGCTGCAAAATTTGTTTAGACGACAACTGTCAATTTCTTTGTGTGAGATGTACAAAAAATCCTATTTTACGTTCATATCCAAAAGAAAAACACAGTTGTTTAATCTATCAGGATAATTTATTTTTTTACTAACAAAACTTCTTTTCAAGAAGTGATACTTCCTGTGTAATTGTTATCACTGTAAGAAAAGTCACCTAAAATTAAAAAAAAAAAACCAAAACCAAAAGTGTAATTACATTATAATTAGGAAGATAAACCCAATCTGTGTGAACAATTAAATTTAAAGTACAAGCAAAAGAAAAATAGATGTATCTAGTCTGTATTTTTCATTGCTTCCATCCTTGTACTCTTCTTCATTCAGCTAGGAAGTAAATTGCTACAGAATGTTGCCTGATAATCATCTCTGAGATCCAAATACCTCCCAAAGGAACGTAATAAAACTAAGCTTAATACTGGATATAAGCCATGCGAAGTTGCTCATCAGGCATTTCCGAAATTTTCATTAAAGAAAATGAAAGCATGAAATGGCAAACAAACAAGAAACAATTGCTGATGATCTGTGCCACAGATTCTCTTGGACACAGCAGAAAATAACGAAATATGTAATTGCAAGTTATGCAGTAACCAGACAATAAAACAAAACAAACTTCTCTCAGACTCTATTTTAAATAAAACAGAAAAGCTCAAACGGCTTTCACTGGACTTTGGGCTAGCCTGAAGAGCTTTGGCCATCAACTGAAAATTGTTTCCACCAGTTCCCAGCTCCTCCACAAACCCAAAGCAAAACAGAATTCCCCTTAAAAAGGGAGGGGGAGGGGGCAACGCATAGGAAGAAAGTTACAGATGTTGAACATCAAGGAAGGCATGAAGCCAGTAATTAGAAAACT